>NC_057396.1:43618988-43777233 GCF_019320065.1 Cervus canadensis | reverse complement strand
GCACTCATCTCACACACTAGTAAGGTAATGCTCAAAATTCTCTAAGCCAGGCTTCAAAATGATGTGAACTATGAACTTCCAGATGTTCTAGCAGGATTTAGAAAAGGCAGAGGAACCAGACCAAATTGCCAACCTCTGTTGGATCACAACAATGAACTCTTGAAAAATTTAAGAGATTTCCAAGAAAAATAAAATATACTAATGCTTTATTGGACTAGGCCAAAGCTTTGACTGTTGGATCACAGTACAAACTGTGAAAATCTCTCTTCAGAGATGGAATACCCGAGATCAAACCTGACCTGCCTCCTGAGAAATCTGTCATGCAGGTAGGAAGGAAACAGTTAAAACTGACAAGGAACAACAGACTGGTTCCAAAGGGGAAAGGAGCATTCAAGGCTGTATATTGTCACCTCTGCTTATTTTAACTTAGATGTCAGATACATCATGAGAAATGCTGGGCTGGGAGGAAGCACAAGCTGGAATCAAGATGTGCCTGGGAGAAGATATGCAATAACCTCAGATATGCAGATGGACACCACTCCTTAGTGGCACAATAGTAAACAAAGAACTAAACAGGAACTTTCGATGAAAGTGAAAGAGGAAGAAGTGAAAAAGTTGGCTTAAAGCTCAAACATTCAGAAAACTGAGATCATGGCATCTGGTCCCATCACGTCATGGCAAATAAATGGTAAACAATGGAAACAGTGACAACTTTATTTTTGGGCTCCAAAATCACTGCAGATGGTGACTGGAGCCATGATATTAAAGGACACTTACTCCTTGAAAGAAAAGTTATGACCAACCTAGACAGCAGAGGTATTATTTTGCCAACAAAGGTCTATCTAGTCAAGGCTATGGTTTTTCCAGTAGTCATGTATGGATATGAGAGTTGGACTATAAAGAAAGCTCAGTGCCAAAGAATTGATGCTTTTGAACTGTGGTGTTGGAGCAGGCTCTTGAGAGTCCCTTGGACTGCAGGGAGATCCAACCAGTCCATCCTAAAGGAATCAGTCCTGAATATTCACTGGAAGGAATGATGCTAAAGCTGAAACTCCAATACTTTGGCCACCTGATGCAAAGAACTGACTCATTGGAAAAAACCTTGATGCTGGGAAAGATTGAAGGTGGGAGGAGAAGGGGACAACAGAGGATGAGGTGGTTGGATGGCATCACCAGCTCAATGGACTTGAGTTTGAGTAAACTCCGGGAGTTGGTGATGGACAGGGAGGCTTGGCATGCTGTAATCCATGGGGTTGCAAAGAGTCGGACATGCCTGAGTGACTGAACTGAAGTGTGCTGAAGAGTCACAGCTTCTACAGGGGAATTTGTGTGGATGTGTCTATGAGCAGGTGCATCTATGTTTATATTGATGTACTCTTTCTGTTAATATATTGACTGACCCAGCACCTTTGTTTTGGCACTCACATTCTTCTGTCACTGTTTCACTCTTATTGACACTGACTCTGAACAAAGTCACCGTACAGAGCCTGTCTGCAGGAAGAACTTGCACTACATCAGGATTTAGAATCTAGCTCTGAGTCCTATTTCTGTTTAGTCTTTGCAAGATTTTGTGATGGTTTTGTTCTGCTTTGTGCATTTTGCAGTAGACTCGGCAGCATACTTTTTGATGAACTTTAATACTTTGCTTCCTCTGGACTCATGAGAAAAGAAATGTTGGCCAAATCTGGATCCAGTGCTTGAGAGCATATAAACAGGCTAGCAAAGATGTGTCTGCTTAGAGACACAACCATACAGCTTCCACTGCAGAAAGGTGGGACTCTAATAACATGAGAGGCTATAAGGGCTGACGAAATGTGAGTTGCAGAAAATGACCTGGGAAGTGTCCATGGAAAAGCCATTGACCAGTAAAAAGGTTAGAGTGAAAGTCAGGATATCAACAACAGGGGTTTACCTCTTTTGCATTTAAGAACATGACTACTCCAGCCAGGTAGTAAAGCTCTCCTGGCTCTCCTACCTACACATGTATGGGAATGAGGGCCATTGCGATACCTAAACTGCAAAGCCTAATCTAGTCCTAGATTAAGTTTTAGCTTCACTTCCTGTCTCTCAGGCTCCTCCAGGACTGCAAAATACTGGAAGTTTCCCAGAATCCCTAAAGTCAACCAGCTTTATCTGTTGGGAGTACACGGCAACCTCCAGAGTCAATGTTACACATAACAGTAGTAATGCCTAGTGTATACGTTTGGGGAATCAGGCAGTAAAAATAGAGCTAATTCTGGGCATTTTGGGGGCCTCTACTTAGGTTACTTAAACAGCCACATCATGAAGAAAGCCTGAAGGTGAGGAGTGGAGAAATGCAGGACTGTGAATGTGTTCTCCAAGAGGCAAATTGATGTTTGCTAAGATATGCCTACATACATGTGTACATACTCACATGTACATATTTGAAGACCGTGTGTGGGACTAGTTTTCCACTCTCTTATTGTCTTATATTCAGGTAAGTGATGCTAGATGAGTAAGGGCTTTATATTCTGGTGGCCTCATCTCTGAGCTTCAGGTGATCAGAATCTCATCCCGTGCTTCATTCTTATTCATTATTGTACATTTCTAGTCACTAAGGTCCCCTTGAGTCCCATATTGACAGAAAACCTGTATTTTTCAAATAATTGTGGGTTGCTTTACTGTGTGAAAGTGATACATGCTCTTAAAATTTTTCCTCATTGATAAATGTATATATTCTTTATTTGCACCATAAGTTTTCTTTTTCTTCCCTTTTTTCCTTTTTAATAATACATTTTTTTAAATTAAAGTGTAGTTGACTTACAATATTGTATTAGCTTCAAGTTTATAGTCTAGTTATCCAATTTTTTGTAGATTACAAACATAAAGTTTGTTATAATATTATTGATAATATTCCCTGTTCTAGGCATTACATCCTTGTGACTTATTTATTTTATAATGGGTAATTTGTACCTTTTAGTCCCCTTCTCCTTTTTCACCCATTCTTCCACCCTCCCCTCTGACAACAGTTTGTTCTCTGTATCTCTGAGTCTATTTCTTGCTATTTTTTTCTTTAGATTCCAAGTATGAGTGAAAATATTCAAATAGATTCCAAATAAAAGTGAAAAAGAAAATATAGTTTTCTTTCCCTGTCTGACTTATTTCACTTAGCAAAAAACCCTCTAAATTCATCCACATTGTCCCAAACAGCAATATTTTTTTTATGGTTGAATAATATTGCACTGTATATATAACATCATAAATGTATATATTTAAATTTTTGAATGGAGAATTATATTATAAGCCTAAGTTTTATTATTTTTTAAAAACTTTTGTTGACCTACTTGATCTTGTTTGTTGAGAGCTATGTAATACTTCATTAATTTCTCATTGAATTTATTTTTGTTTCACATATTTTAAGTTATAGTCTTTAAGTGAAAATTCATTAAAAATAGATGCAATATATTCTTAAAATTTAGCATGTTCTGATAATAAACAATGAATCAATCTGTCCTTAATAAAATAGTTATGATAAAACACATTCTCTTAGATATTAAATTTATGCCACATTATTACTACTCTAATACTACAGTGTGCTACTATATCATATTGATTACACATATCATGATATCAGAATTATTTTTTATGCTACTTTAAATCTACCCTTTTTCTCATTTATTATTATTTTTTAATTGGAGTCCCAGGCTGTTCTTTTAGACTGCAATATAGAGGGGAATCAGGAGCATGAAGTCAATAGCAGACCACTTTAGCACACCAAAGTGTTATTACAAATTATAGCTTATCTGAATTTAGTCTAGAGAACAGGGGACTCAGTGCTTCATAGGATATTCTCAACCACGACAGTCTAAATTTCTTGCCAGATGGACACATGCGGGTTTGCAGGAAAAATCCAAACTGTGCTGAATCTTCAGTGTTGAACTTTAGAAAACACTGTGGAAACCTACAATTCTGATCAAATGGAAGTCAAACAGGCTGTGGTGGTTTTGAAGATATTTCCCTTTTTTCAGTTTTATTGAGATATAGTTTATATACAGCACTTGTATAAGTTTAAAGAGTACAGCATAATTTAACTTATATACCTCATGAAATTATTATCACACTAAGGTTTGTGAACATCCATCATCTCATGCATATACAAAATTTTAAAGAAATAGAAAAAAATATTTTTCTTTTTGATAAGAACTCTTAGAATTTACTCTTAACTGTCAAACATATTTATAATATTGCACATTACATCCCTAGTACTAATTATAACAGAAAGTTTGTACCTTTTGATTGCCTTCATCCAACCTCCCCCAGAATTATTTTTGTGTATCTTAATATTCCAACTTTTATTTCTACTTTGAAAATCTTGATTCTTTTTAAAATCCAGACTCAGTTGTTTCTGAATTGCCCTTTTCAGGTGCTCCACCAGGGGACCAGCATGACTGGCTGCAATGCTTCCCAGGGCCACCCCCCTTTCTTCCTTCTCCAAGGCATTCCTGGGATGGAGGACAAACACAAGTGGATCTCTATTCCTTTCTCTTCCATGTACTTTGTCACCATCCTGGGGAACTGCACCATCCTCTTCACCATCTCCACAGAGCGCTCCCTGCATAAGCCCATGTTCCTGCTCCTTGGCATGCTGGCCCTCACGGACCTGGGCATGTCCACGACCACCATCCCCAAGGTGCTGTGCATCTTCTGGTTTGACCAGTGTGACATCAGCTTTGAGGGCTGCCTGGTCCAGCTGTTCTTCCTCCACTCCATCTCTGCCTTGCAGTCTGCCATCCTCATGTCCATGGCCTTTGACCGCTACGTGGCCATCTGTGAGCCCCTGCGCTATGCCACCATCCTTTCCAACAGCCGCATCGGGCTCATCGGCCTCGTGAGTTTAGTGAGAGCTGTCCTGCTCATTCTCCCCATGCCCATCCTCCTCCAGCAGATGCCCTTTCATGCCAGGCATGTCATCCCCACCACCTACTGTGAGCACATGGCCGTGGTGAAGATGGTGTGTGTGGACACCACAGTCAACAGGGTGTATGGTCTGGTGGTGGCCTTGTTGGTTGCTGGGGTAGACATCTCAGCTATTGCCTCATCTTATGTGCTGATCATCCGGGCTGTGATGCGGCTCTCTTCTCAGGAAGCCCACCAGAAAGCAGTAAATACCTGCACCACACACATCTGTGTCATGCTTATCTCTTACACTCCCTCACTGTTTTCTTTTCTCACTCATCGCTTTGGCCAGGGAATCCCACCTCATGTGCACACCATTCTTGGCAGCCTCTACTTCCTTGTACCTCCAATGCTCAACCCTATTATTTATGCAGTGAAAACCAAAGAGTTTCGGGACAAATTGACAAAATATGGGTGCTGGAAGAAGAAGCTTGTAAACATTATCCATGATCAGAAACCTCCCTGATTATTAGAGCTGGTGGGTATGAGAAAAAAAAAAAGCAGATGCTGTTCCTGGAAGAATTGGCTCATGGGAAAAATATGTCATACTTGCAGATTAGCAACCAAAATCATTGGACAGATGGGCTAAGACATAGGAGACCCACCTCATTCACAGTAATTTAAAAGCAAGGCAGTTATCCTCTGTTAAATAAAAATAATGACATATTCTTCCATAACAGACATACATGTTGGGCAAGTTATATGTGGTCATGCATGTAAGAACAAGCACTTGGAACAATAACATACTGTATATATAAAATAGGATGATATGTTTCCATAAGAACATAAGAGCAAATAATAACTTGATCACCACTTGGTCACTTCAAGGCTAAGGTGTAATGTACCTGCGTATTTAAGGAGGAATAGAAAGTGGTGAAAGCTGAGGTGAGTGAGAAGGAACCGGGAAAGTTCTAAATTGCATTTAGGGTCATTATTTTATTATCCCTGCTGCAGAAGGCTTACATTTAGGGATCAAGAATTGTTGTTTCCTTGAAGAACTAGGCAATTTGGGTGTGAATATCACCTCCAATTAACAGAGAAATTTGAACAGATAATGAAAAATGGGAAAATTCTAATTTTAAAAAGATTTGTATGTATCTTAATTAATTTCATATTTTAATTCTTCAAGTCAACTCTCCTACCCTTTTCAACTAATTCCAGTGTCTGTCAGAATCTCTTAAAAAGACAGAATTCTGAGAAATTCTGCTGATGGTTATAGTTATAAAAGTTGGTTTTATACTGAACATTTTTGGCTACAGACATCTATAAGGCAGTTTCTCTGGGAACATGGGAGGAAGTCAAGTACAAGAACTTGAGGCACCTTTTGGAGCTCTGAGCCTCTACTCAGACATGGGAATTCATTCAGTTTAGAAGTTATTGTTTAAGACTTCTAGGCAATGATTATGGATATTCTGCAAATAATTAAAGATGCATGAAGGCTGAAACAAAAATGATTCTAGGATTTGTCATTATATTGTAGAGCCAATCTATGAAGGCAGAATTTGGAGAAAGAGAATACCCACCATAGGGTCAACATGGCCACTATTTAAAGGAGAGTCATGATACTTAAACTAGAGGGGAATGAAAAACTTCTCCAGTGTAGTACCAGCTATGATAAATAATAATAAAGGCTTCCGATATACTGAATAATTGAATAACAAGGCCTGAGAAAGGAGGCATATTTCAAAGTTTGAAATAATGCAACCACAAGGAGAAAAATTAAAATTATGGATTGTGTAGGAAGTGTGTCTTCTATGAGTGGAGAAAACCTGCAGAAGCTATAATGATCGAGCACTGCCTACCTCTAAGACATACCAAGAGTAGGTATTTAACCCACCCAGAAACATATAGATAAGAAAGACCCACAAATGACTCAGCACAATGTTTTATGATTAATCATAATATTTATACCACGTGTTGGAAATGACTAATGTGAACTTTTAAATCTAGGCTATAGAAGGAAATACAGACTTGTTCTCTCCTCTCTCCCTGAGCTGTGCCTCCCTTCCCTTATCCTTTTCGTCTCTTCCTCCTCCATCTCCTTCTCCTTCTTCTCTCTCTCACTTATGTGTAAGCATTCCAGCTTCCTCGAAGCTGCCATGACATCATGTATGGATGGAGAGAGATTAATGAGGATTCCTAGCTGTTCAAGCCCTTACCTGTTTATATTCATTCAGCCCAGACACCAGACTTTGGAGTAAGTCAGTATTTAGATGATTTAAGCATTCTATCTGATGCCAAGCTGAACTAGCCTTCAAATGCCCCAGCCAGTACCTACAGGAACAGAAACAAAGTCTCCCTCTGAGCACTGACTAAAAAGCCAGATTTGTAAGCAAATTAAAATTGTTGGTTTCTGCTGCTAGTTTTGACTAAAACTTATTTATTTTTATTTATTTTTTGGTTGCACTGGGTCTTCATTACTGCATGCAGGCTTTCTCTAGTTGAGGTGAGTAGGGGGTACTCTTCGTTGCAGTGCATGGGCCTCTCACTGAGTGGTTTCTCTTGTTGCAGAGCAGAAGCTTTACAGTGCATGGGCTTCAGTAGTTGTGGCACATGGGCTTAGTTGCTCCATGGCATGTGGAATCTTCCTGGACCAGAGATCGAAACCTTGTCCCCTGCGGTGGCAGGTGGATTCCCATGCACTGTACCACCGTGGAAGTCCTCAATGACTAGGTTTGAAGTGGTTTGTTATCAACAATAAGTATGGATACTGTGGTTTATATTAAAAAATTTCCTTATGTTAATTTAGCCTAATATGACTAGGAAAATATTTCTCTACCCAGTGTTTATAGTTATCTAGAATTGACCAAACTGTAAGTTCTGAGAGAGTAATTCCTGCAAGATCACTCTCACTTCAGATGTCATCAGCTAGTTCAGGTTCCCCTAGCCGAGTAAAAATTGGGGGTCACAATGATTACCCTCATGTTCAATACTTTTCTAGAGAAATCATGAAAATGTAGAAAAATATACTTATGATTGAAATTTTATTATAACAAGAAGATATAGAGTAAAACAATGGAAGTAGAAGATATATAGAACAGAGTCCAGGAAGGGTCCAAATGGGGGGTTTGAATCATCTTTTCCCTGTGAAATCATTGTTGTTCAGTTGCTAAGTCACGTCCAACTCTTTGCAGCCCCATAGACTGCAGCACACCAGGCTTCCACATCCTTCACTATGTCCTGGAGTTTGCTCAAGCTCTTCTCCCTTCAGCTGGTGATGCCATTCAACTATCTCATTCCCTGTTGCCCCCTTCTCCTCCTGCCCTCAATGTTTCCCAGCATCAGGGTCTTTTCAAATTAGTCATGTCTTTGCATCAGGTGGCCAAGGTATTGGAACTTCAGCTTCAGCATCAATCCTTCCAATCAATATTGGAAGGGTTGATTTCCCTTAGGATTGACTGGTTTGATCTCC
Organism: Cervus canadensis; assembly: GCF_019320065.1. Taxonomy (NCBI): domain Eukaryota; kingdom Metazoa; phylum Chordata; class Mammalia; order Artiodactyla; family Cervidae; genus Cervus; species Cervus canadensis. Next base: position 43,768,904 of record NC_057396.1, on the reverse strand, counting down.
TTGCAAGCCAAGGAACTCTTAAGGGTACTGCTTCCTCTTGGTCACCATTTGTGATAATACACAAGGTACTGCCAACCAGGGATACCCACATGAGCCTTTGAGCATAAAAGTAATAAATACATTAAACTTTCCTCAACCGTCTGAGTAATAAAGTAATTTAGTAAGAACCACTTTCACACTTCTCAGATTAGTAAAATTAAAACAAAATAATCAAATAATCAAAGGGACTAGATCTATAGACAGAGTGCCTGATGAACTATGGATGGAGGTTCGTGACTTTGTACAAGAGACAGGAATCAAGACCATCCCCAAGAAAAAGAAATGCAAAAAAGCAAAATGGCTGCCTGAGGAGGCCTTACGAATAGCTGTGAAAAGAAGGGAAAGGAAAAGTAAAGGAGCAAAGGAAAGATACACCCATTTGAATGCAGAGTTCCAAAGAATAGCAAGGAGAGATAAGAAAGCCTTCCTCAGTGATCAGTGCAAAGAAATAGAGGACAATAGAATGGGAAAGACTAGAGATCTCTTCAAGAAAATTAGAGATACCAAGGGAACATTTCATGCAAAGATGGGCACAATAAAGGACATAAATTGTAGGGACCTAACAGAAGCAGAAGATGTTAAGAAGAGGTGGCAAGAAGACAGAAGAACTGTACAAAAAAGATCTTCATGACCCAGATAAACACAATGGTGTGATCACTCACCTAAAGCCAGACATCCTGGAATGTGAAGTCAAGTGAGCCTTAGGAAGCATCACTATGAACAAAGCTAGTGCGGGTGATGGAATACCAGTTCAGCTATTTCAAATCCTGAAAGATGATGCTGTGAAAGTGCTGCAATCAATATGCCAGCAAATTTGGAAAACTCAGCAGTGGCCACAGGACTGGAAAAGGTCAGTTTTCATTCCAATCCCAAAGAAACACAATGCCAAAGAATGCCCAAACTACCACACAATTGCACCCATCTCACACGCTAGTAAAGTGATGCTCAAAATTCTCCAATCAGGCTACAGCAATATGTGAACCGTGAACTTCCAGATGTTCAAGCTGGTTTTATAAAAGGCCGAGGAACCAGAGATCAAATTGCCAACATCCGCTGGATCATTGAAAAAGCAGGAGAGTTCCAGAAAAAAACATCTATTTCTGCTTTATTGACTATGCCAAAGCCTTTGACTGTGTGGATCACAATACACTGTGGAGAATTCTGAAAGAGATGGGAATACCAGACCACCTGACCTGCCTCTTGAGAAACCTGTATGCAGGTCAGGAAACAAAAGTTAGAACTGGACATGGAACAAAAGACTGGTTCCAAATAGGAAAAGGAGTATGTCACCCTGCTTATTAACTTATATGCAGAGTACATCATGAGAAACACTGGGCTGGAAGAAGCACAAGCTGGAATCAAGATTGCCAGGGGAAATATCAATAACCTCAGATATGCAGATGACAACACCCTTATGGCAGAAAGTAAAGAAGAACTAAAGAGTCTCTTGATGAAAGTGAAAGAGGAGAGTGAAAAAGTTGGTTTAAAGCTCAACATTCAGAAAACTAAGATCATGGCATCTGGTCCCATCATCTCATGGCAAATAGATGAGGAAACAGTGGAAACAGTGGATAGCTTTATTTTTCTGGGCTCCAAAATCACTGCAGATGGTGATTGCAGCCATGAAATTAAAAGATGCTTACTCCTTGGAAGGAAAGTTATAAATGACCTAGACAGCATATTAGAAAGCAGAGACATTACTTTGCCAACAAAGATCTGTCTAGTCAAGGCTATGGTTTTCCCAGTAGTCATGTATGGATGTGAGAGTTGGACTATAAAGAAAGCTGAGTGCCGAAGAATTGATGCTTTTGAGCTGTGGTGTTGAGAGAAGACTCTTGAGAGTCCCTTGGATTGCAAGGAGATCCAACCAGTCCATCCTAAAGGAGATCAGTCCTGGGAGTTCATTGGAAGGACCGATGTTGAAGCTGAAACTCCAATACTTTGGCCACCTGATGTGAAGTACTGACTCATTGGAAAAGACCCTGATGCTGGGGAAGATTGAAGGCAGGAGGAGAAGGGGTTGACAGAGGATGAGATGGTTGGATGGCATCACCTACTCAATGGACATGAGTTTGGGTGAACTCTGTGAGTTGGTGATAGACAGGATGCCTGGCGTGTTGTGGTTCATGGGGTCACAAAGACTCAGACATGACTGAGCAACTGAACTGAACTGAACTGAATCAAATAATACTAACAATTTGTGTCAGTGTTGAGAAGCAGAATCACTCATCTCTATATCCTCACCAACTGTTAATATAGAGAAATAAGAATCACAGCTGATGGGATGCTAAATATGGATCAACTACTTTCAAGATCAATTTATTAATCTTTAGAAAAGCTACAGATATTCCACATCCAAGAAATTTCACTCCAAATATAAGTGCTTGAGGCACACTTCACAAGTAAGCAAGATAACCTCATATTAGAATATTAATAACAATATTATATTTACAAATAATTATAAACCACCTAAATGCTCATCAAAGAAAAATGAATTAATTAAATACAATTTTTTCATTCAAATAAAGGAATGAATTAAATGTGGTATCTTCACTGAATAATACATAGGAGAAGCATATAGATGCATATAGTAGTAATAAAAAATTTATAGAAGTAATGAATATTTCTCTAGCCATACATGCAGAAACATGATTTTATCCCACACATAAAATGTTATACATGCATAAACATGTGTGTATCTCACAAGTAAAATCTCACAAATGAGCAAAAATTAAAGTTCCGAAAAATGGCATGGCATAACACTATCTATATATAGTTTAAAATATGCTTTAAAATATTATGAATTAACTAAGGATTCATACTTAAGTAGTGAAAATAAAATATATAAAATGTTATGTAAATGGGAGTGATGTAATTCAGCTCTGAAGAATAAAAGTAAAACAAATATTACATGAAAAGACTGCACAGGAGGCTCTTAATATTTTTGTAGCACTCTGTTTCTTTGTCTACATAAATAAATGTAAGAATGTATGCTATATTATTCTTTATAAGCTTTGTGCATCCAAAATAGACTAAAATAAAAGAAACTTAGATTTGACATTGGTAGGCATGAAAGCATAAGTCATCTGAAAACATACATTTAATTATTAGTTATGTTATCTAGAATCTAGCTTTTCTTCAGTGTTTGAATGTATTGCCTTAGTTGCATAATAGATATTATACACTTGGGCATCTATGTTGATGCTCTTTGCCCAGTTATTTATTTCTAAACCATAACCTAATTGTTCAAAGTATAGAGTTTTATAATGCATTATAATTTCTAGTAGAATAAGCTCCCCTCTGTTAAATTATTATCTTCAGATATTTGTTTTTCCCATTCAATTTCAGAGTCATTTTGCCAAAATTTCAAGCAAAGTATATAAAAATTTATGTGAATTTTGCCTTGAATTTAAGGAGAAGTTATAGTCTTCAAATACAGGCATGCTTTTGGTGTTTATAGACACAAGAAAACAAAAACATGTGAAATCTTATGAAATAGGATACATTTTAAGTTCATATTAAAATGAGCTGATTCATCTGTCTATTCATTCATTTGACATTTATATATGCCCACTATTTGGGCTTACCTGGTGGCTCAGTAGGTAAAGAAGTTGCCTGCAATGTAGGAGACTGCCGGCAACACAGGAAACCTGGATTCAATCCCTAGGTCAGGAAGATCCCTGGGGAAGGAAATGGCAACCAACTTCAGTATTTTTGTTTGGGGAATCCCATGGACAGAGGAGCCTGGCAGGCTTCAGTCCTTGGGATCGCAAGAGTAGGACATGACTTAGCAACTAAATTACCTACTATTTGCCATATATGACGCTATGAGAGGCATACAGGATCTGGAGAGAAATCAGATGGGAGTGATTGTCCAGAAAGTTAAGGTTAAAAGTTTTGATTAAAGTGAGAATCCTCTGGTCAATAACAGAAGGTGCTTGATAGAATTGGGGGCATATTATGCAAGAAAAGTTTCTTTAGTAGCATTCATGTATTTGACAGGACCAAAGATAAAATAATGGGAAGCAGGACTAGGAAGAAATTATTATTTTTTGCTTGTTACTGTCATTATAGCCTCTCACGGCCAACTTGGGACAGTGAGAAAAGCAAATGACTGAGCCCAGAATTTTTGCATGGTATTAGAGCCACAGAAGCTGCACGGTGCTTGAGCAGCGGCTGTGCGGCACTGGAGTGACTGTGAGGCGATACCCCACATCCAAGGGCAAAGGAGAAGCCCCAGTAAGATGATAGGAAGGGCAAAATCACAGTTAGAATCAAACCCCATACCCACCAGAGATGCTCAGAGCGCTCAAACATGTCTTGTACGTGTCAGGACCCAGAGACCTCACAGAGACTGAGACAGAGCTGTGTGTGCATGTCTCCTGAAGAGGTATGGGTGAGCAATGGACTGCTGCAGGGGCAGAGGCTCTGGGTGCAGTAGACCTGGGTATGGATAAGCCTTCTTGGAGGAGGTCACCATTAACTCCACCATAGAGCCGCTAGAACTTACACAGAACCAGGGAAACAGACTCTTGGAGGGCACAAACAGAACCTCATGTGCACCAGGAACCAGGAGAAAGGAGCAGTGACCACAAAAGAGACTGACTCAGACTTGCCCATGAGTGTCCAGGAGTCTCTGGTGGAGGCGTGGGTCAGCGGTGGCCTGATGCAGGGCTGGGAGCACCGAGTGTAGCAGAGCATGCATGGGACATTTTGAAGGAGGTCGCCATTATCTGCATCACCCCCACGATGGTTTGGCCTCAGGTCAAATAACAAGGAGGGAACACAGCCCAGCCCTTCAACAAAAAATTGGATTAAAGATTTACTGAGCATGGCCCTGACCATCAGAACAAGACCCAGTTTCCCCCTCAGTAAGTCTCTCCAATCAGGAAGTTTCCATGAGCCTCTTATCCTTCTTCATCAGGGGGCAGACAGAATGAAAACCACCATCACAGAAAAGTAACCAGTTTAATCACAAGGACCACAGCCTTGTCTAACTCAATGAAACTATGAGCCATGCCATGTAGGGCCACCCAAAATGGACGGGTCCTGGTGGAGAGTTCTGATAAAACATGGTCCACTGGAGAAGGGAATGGCAAGCCACTTCAGTATTCTTGCCTTGATAACCCCATGAAGAGTATGAAAAGGCAAAAAGACAGGACACTGAAAGATGAACTACCCAGGTTGGTAGGTGCCCAGTATGCTACTGGAGATTGGTGGAGAAATAACCCCAGAAAAAATGAAGAGACAGAGCAAAAAACAACACCCAGTTGTGAATGTGACGGGTGCAAGGTCCGATTCTCTAAGAGCAATGTTGCATAGGAACTTGGAATGTCAGGTCTATGATTCAAAGCAAATTGAAAGTGGTCAAACAGGAGATGGCAAGAGTGAACATGAACATTTTAGGAATCAGCAAACTAAAATGGATTGGAATGGGTGAATTTAACTCAGATGACCATTATATCTACTACTGTGGGCTAGAATCCCTTAGAAGAAATGAAGCAGCCATCATAGTCAACAAAAGAGTCAGAAATGAAGGACCTGGGCACAATCTCTTAAATGACAGAGTGATCTCTGTTCCTTTCCAAGGCAAACCATTCAATATCACAGTAATCTAAGTCTAGGCCCTGATCAGTAATGCTGAAGTTGAACGGTTCTATGAAGACATACAAGACCTTCTAGAACTAACACCCAAAAAAGATGTCCTTTTCATTACAAGGTAGTGGAATGCAAAAGTAGGAAGTCAAGAAACACCTGGAGTAACAGGCAAATTTGGCCTTGGAGTACAGAATGAAGCAGGGCAAAGGCTAATAGAGTTTTGCCAAGAGAATGCACTGGTCATAGCATACACCCTCCTCCAATAACAGAACAGAAGACTCTACACATGGACATCACCAGGTGATCAATACCAAAATGAGATTGATCATATTCTTTGCAGCCGAAGATGGAGAAGTTCTATACAGTCAGCAAAAACAAGACTGGGAGCTGACTGTGGCTCAGATCATGAACTCCTTATTACCAAATTTGGAGCTAAATTGAAGAAAGTCGGGAAAACCACTAGACCATTCAGGTATGACCTAAATCAAATCCCTTACGATTATACAGTGGAAGTGAGAAATAGATTTAAGGGACTAGATCTGATAGACAGAGTGCCTGATGAACTATAGATGGAGGTTCGTGACATTGTACAGGAGGCAGGGTTCAAGACCATCCGCAAGAAAAAGAAATGCAAAAAAGCAAAATGGCTGTCTGAGGAGGCCTTACAAATAGCTGTGAAAAGAAGAGAAGGGAAAAGCAAAAGAGAAAAGGAAAGATACACCCATTTGAATGCAGAGTTCCAAAGAATAGCAAGGAGAAATATGAAAGCCTTCCTCAGTGATCAGTACAAAGAAATAGAGGAAAGCAATAGAATGGGAAAGACTAGAGATCTCCTCAAGAAAATTAGAGATACCAAGGGAACATTTCATGCAAAGATGGGCTCAAAAAAGGACATAAATGGTATGAGCCTCATAAAAGCAGAAGATATTAAGAAGAGGTGGCAAGAATACTCAGATGAACTATACAAAAAAAATCTTCATGACCCAGGTAAGCACAGTGGTATGATCACTCACCTAGAGCCAGACATCCTGGAATGGAGCATCAATATGAACAAAGCTAGTGGAGGTGATGGAATTCCAGTTCAGCTATTTCAAATTCTAAAAGATGATGCTGTGAAAGTGTTGTACTCAATATGCCAGACAATTTGGAAAACTCAGCAGTGGCCACAGGACTGGAAAAAGTCAGTTTTCATTCCAATTCCAAAGAAACGCAATGCCAAAGAATGCTCAAACTACCACACAATTGCACTCATCTCACACACTAGTAAGGTAATGCTCAAAATTCTCTAAGCCAGGCTTCAAAATGATGTGAACTATGAACTTCCAGATGTTCAAGCAGGATTTAGAAAAGGCAGAGGAACCAGACCAAATTGCCAACCTCTGTTGGATCACAACAATGAACTCTTGAAAAAGGAAGAGATCCAGAAAAACATGTATTTCTTCTTTATTGACTATGCCAAAGCCGTTGACTGTGTGGATCACAACAAACTGTGAAAAATTCTTCAAGAGATGGGAATACCAGATCACCTGACCTGCCTCCTGAGAAATCTGTATGCAGGTCAGGAAGGAACAGTTAGAACTGGACGCGGAACAAAAGACTGGTTTCAAATAGGGAAAGGAGCACGTCAAGGCTGTATATTGTCACCCTGCTTATTTAACTTAGATGCAGAGTACATCATGAGAAATGCTGGGCTGGAGGAAGCACAAGCTGGAATCAAGATTGCTGGGAGAAATATCAATAACCTCAGATATGCGGATGACATCACCCTTATGGCAGAAAGTGAAGAACTAAGAGCCTCTTGATGAAAGTGAAAGAGGAGAGTGAAAAAGTTGGCTTAAAGCTCAGCATTCAGAAAACAAAAATCATGGCATCTGGTCCCATCACTTCATGGAAAATAAATGGGAAAACAATGGAAACAGTGACAGACTTTATTTTTGGGGGCTCCAAAATCACTGCAGATGGTGACTACAGCCATGATATTAAAGGACACTTGCTCCTTGGAAGAAAAGTTATGACCAACCTAGACAGCATATTAAAAAGCAGAGATATTACTTTGCCAACAAAGATCTAGTTAGTCAAGGCTATGGTTTTTCCAGTAGTCATGTATGGATATGAGAGTTGCACTATAAAGAAAGCTGAGTGCTGAAGAATTGATGCTTTTGAACTGTGGTGTTGGAGAAGGCTCCTGAGAGTCCCCTGGACTGCAAGGAGATCCAACCAGTCCATTCTAAAGGAATCAGTCCTGAATATTCACTGGAAGGACTGGTGCTAAAGCTGAAACTCCAATACTTTGGCCACCTGATGCAAAGAACTGACTCATTGGAAAGGATCCTGATGCTGGGAAAGATTGAAGGTGGGAGGAGAAGGTGAGGACAGGTGATGAGGTAGTTGAATGTCATCACTGACTCAATGGACATGAGTTTGAGTAAACTCTGGGAGTTGGTGATGGACAGGGAGGTTTGGCATGCTGTAGTCCACGGGGTTGCAACGAGTCAGACATGACTGAGTGACTGAACTGAAGTGTGCTGAAGAGCCACAGCTTCTGCAGGGGAATTTGTGTGGATGTGTCTATGAGCAGGTGCATCTATGTTTATATTGATGTACTCTTTCTGTTAATATATTGACTGACCCAGCACCTTTGTTTTGGCACTCACATTCTTCTGTCACTGTTTCACTTTTATTGTCACTGACTCTGAACAAAGTCGCCCTACAGAACCTGTCTGCAGGAAGAACTTGCACTACATCAGGATTTAGAATCTAGCTCTGAGTCCTATTTCTGTTTAGTCTTTGCAAGATTTTGTGATGGTTTTGTTCTGCTTTGTGCATTTTGTGTTGGACTCGGCAGCATACTTTTTGATGAACTTTAATACTTTGCTTCCTCTGGACTCATGAGAAAAGAAACGTTGGCCAAATCTGGATCCAGTGCTTGAGAGCATATAAACAGGCTAGCAAAGATGTATCTGCTTAGAGACACAACCATACAGCTTCCACTGCAGAAAGGTGGGACTCTAATAACATGAGAGACTATAAGGGCTGGGGAAATCTGAGTTGCAGAAAATGACCTGGGAAGTGTCCATGGAAAAGCCATTGAACTGCAAAAAGGTTAGAGTGAAAGGCAGGATATCAACAACAGGGGTTTACCTCTTTTGCATTTAAGAGCATGACTACTCCAGCCAGGTAGTAAAGCTCGCCTGGCTCTCCTACCTACACATGTATGGGAATGAGGGCCATTGTGATACCTAAACTACAAAGCCCTAATCTAGTCCTACATTAAGTTTTAGCTTCACTTCCTGTCTCTCAGGCTCCTCCAGGACTGCAAAATACTGGAAGTTTTCTAGAATCCCTAAAGTCAACCAGCTTTATCTACTGGGAGCACACGGCAACCTCCAGAGTCAATGTTACACATAATAGTAGTGATGCCTAGTGTGTACGTTTGGGGAATCAGGGAGTTAAAAAAGAGCTAATTCTGGGCATTTTGGGGGCCTATACTTAGGTTACTTAAAGAGCCACATCATGAAGAAAGCCTGAAGGTGAGGAGTGGAGAAATGCAGGACTGTTAATGCGCTCTCTGAGAGGCAAATTGATCTTTGCTAAGGTACACCTACATACATGTGTACACGCTCACATGTACATATTTGAAGACCGTGTGTGGGACTAGTTTTCCACCCTCTTATTGTCTTACATTCAGGTAAGTGATTCTAGGTGAGTAAGGGCTTTATATTCTGGTGGCCTCATCTCTGAGCTTCAGGTGATCAGAATCTCACCCCCTGTTTCATTCTTATTCATTATTGTACATTTCTAGTCACTAAGGTCCCCTTGAGTCCCATATTGACAGAAAACCTGTATTTTTCAAATAATTGTGGGTTGCTTTACTGTGTGAAAGTGATACGTGTTCTTAAAATTTTTCCTCATTGATAAATGTATATATTCTTTATCTGCACCATAAGTTTTCTTTTTCTTCCCTTTTTTCCTTTTTAATAATACATTTTTTTAAATTAAAGTGTAGTTGACTTACAATATTGTATTAGCTTCAAGTTTATTGTCTAGTTATCCAATTTTTTGTAGATTACAAACATAAAGTTTGTTATAATATTATTGATAATATTCCCTGTTCTAGGCATTACATCCTTGTGACTTATTTATTTTATAATGGGTAATTTGTACCTTTTAGTCCCCTTCTCCTTTTTCACCCATTCTTCCACCCTCCCCTCTGGCAACAGTTTGTTCTTTGTATCTCTATTTCTTGCTATTTTTTTTTTTTTTTAGATTCCACGTATGAGTGAAAATATACAGATTCCAAATAAAAGTGAAAAAGAAAATATAGTTTTCTTTCCCTATCTGACTTATTTCACTTAGCAAACAACCCTCTAAGTCCATCCACATTGTCCCAAATGGCAAGATTTTTTTATAGTTAAATAATATTGCACTGTATATATAACATCATAAATGTATATATTTACATTTCTGAATGGAGAATTATATTATAAGCCTAAGTTTTATTATTTTTTAAAAACTTTTGTTGACCTACTTGATCTTGTTTGTTGAGAGCTATGTAATACTTCATTAATTTCTCATTGAATTTATTTTTGTTTCACGTATTTTAAGTATAGTCTTTAAGTGAAAATTCACTAAAAATAGATGCAATATATTCTTAAAATTTAGCATGTTCTGATAATAAACAATGAATCAATCTGTCCTTAATAAAATAGTTATGATAAAACACATTCTCTTAGATATTAATTTTATGCCACATTATTACTACTCTAATACTACAATGTGCTACTATATCATATTGATTATATATATCATGATATCAGAATTATTTTATGCTACTTTAAATCTACCCTTTTTCTCACTTATTATTATTTTTTAATTGGAGTCCCAGGCTGTTCTTTTAGACTGCAATATAGAGGGGAATCAGGAGCATGAAGTCAATAGCAGACCACTTTAGCACACCAAAGTGTTATTACAAATTATAGCTTATCTGAATTTAGTCTAGAGAACAGGGGACTCAGTGCTTCATAGGATATTCTCAACCACGACAGTCTAAATTTCTTGCCAGATGGACACATGCAGGTTTGCAGGAAAAATCCAAACTGTGCTGAATCTTCAGTGTTGAACTTTAGAAAACACTGTGGAAACCTACAATTCTGATCAAATGGAAGTCAAACAGGCTGTGGTGGTTTTGAAGATATTTCCCTTTTTTCAGTTTTATTGAGATATAGTTTATATACAGCACTTGTATAAGTTTAAAGAGTACAGCATAATTTAACTTATATACCTCATGAAATTATTATCACACTAAGGTTTGTGAACATCCATCATCTCATGCATATACAAAATTTTAAAGAAATAGAAAAAAATATTTTTCTTTTTGATAAGAACTCTTAGAATTTACTCTTAACTGTCAAACATATTTATAATATTGCACATTACATCCCTAGTACTAATTATAACAGAAAGTTTGTACCTTTTGATTGCCTTCATCCAACCTCCCCCAGAATTATTTTTGTGTATCTTAATATTCCAACTTTTATTTCTACTTTGAAAATCTTGATTCTTTTTAAAATCCAGACTCAGTTGTTTCTGAATTGCCCTTTTCAGGTGCTCCACCAGGGGACCAGCATGACTGGCTGCAATGCTTCCCAGGGCCACCCCCCTTTCTTCCTTCTCCAAGGCATTCCTGGGATGGAGGACAAACACAAGTGGATCTCTATTCCTTTCTCTTCCATGTACTTTGTCACCATCCTGGGGAACTGCACCATCCTCTTCACCATCTCCACAGAGCGCTCCCTGCATAAGCCCATGTTCCTGCTCCTTGGCATGCTGGCCCTCACGGACCTGGGCATGTCCACGACCACCATCCCCAAGGTGCTGTGCATCTTCTGGTTTGACCAGAGTGACATCAGCTTTGAGGGCTGCCTGGTCCAGCTGTTCTTCCTCCACTCCATCTCTGCCTTGCAGTCTGCCATCCTCATGTCCATGGCCTTTGACCGCTACGTGGCCATCTGTGAGCCCCTGCGCTATGCCACCATCCTTTCCAACAGCCGCATCGGGCTCATCGGCCTCGTGAGTTTAGTGAGAGCTGTCCTGCTCATTCTCCCCATGCCCATCCTCCTCCAGCAGATGCCCTTTCATGCCAGGCATGTCATCCCCACCACCTACTGTGAGCACATGGCCGTGGTGAAGATGGTGTGTGTGGACACCACAGTCAACAGGGTGTATGGTCTGGTGGTGGCCTTGTTGGTTGCTGGGGTAGACATCTCAGCTATTGCCTCATCTTATGTGCTGATCATCCGGGCTGTGATGCGGCTCTCTTCTCAGGAAGCCCACCAGAAAGCAGTAAATACCTGCACCACACACATCTGTGTCATGCTTCTTTATTACACTCCCCCTCTTTTCTCTTTTCTTGCTCATCGCTTTGGCCATGGGATTCCACCTCATGTGCACACCATTCTTGGCAGCCTCTACTTCCTTGTACCTCCAATGCTCAACCCTATTATTTATGCAGTGAAAACCAAAGAGTTTCGGGACAAATTGACAAAATGTGGGTGCTGGAGGAAGGAGCCCATAAATATTACCTATGGTCAGAAACCGGTCTGATTATCTGGCACTGCTGATTATAAGAAAATAAAAAATATAAACATAAATGAAGTTCCTTGAGGAATTAGCTCATGGAAGAAATATGTCATATTACAAATTATCTGCCCAAATTCTTAAACTGAGGGTCTGAGACACAGGAGAACTTACTCTCACTATTTCCAAAGCAAGGCTACAATCTCACATTAAATGAAAAAATAACATATTCTCTCCATCTTGACATGGTAATTGGGAAAATTGAATGTGATGATGTACATAAAAGAACTTTGAACAACACACACTGAATGCAAGTAAAATGAGGTGGAATGTTTCCACATGAAGAGAATACTGGTAGAAGAGAATAGTGGTAGAACTTGTCTACCACTTTGCCAGGAGAAGGAAATGGCAACCAACTCCAGCTTTCTTGCTTGGGAAATCCCATGGACAGAGGAGCCTGGCATGCTGCAGTTCATAAGGTCACAAAGAGTCAGACGTGACTTAGTGACTAAAACACAAACAACCACCTTGCCAAGGTGGAGTCAAGTTGTGTGGGAAGAGGTTAAGATTATTTGAGGGGGAATGAGTAGGTCAGGGAAAGTACACTAATTTATTATACCTGCTGCAAGAGTCTTATGTTTGGTTTATAGGACTTGCTTCTTTGTAGAACTAGGGGGAATATGGGCAAGAAACATAATCTCCAATTTCTAGAGAAATTCAGTGGAAAAGGAAAAATGGGAAACTCCTAAGCTTAAAAGGTGGATATGCCTTTAAACCAATTTCACATTTTTAAAAATTCTTATTGTCAACTCTCCTGCTTGTTTCTACTAATTCCAGTGTTTCTTAAGAATCTCTTACTGAGAAAATTCTGAGAATGTTTTGTTATTGCTTGTAGATATAAGTCAGTTTTATACTGGAAGTCATTGGCTATAGACCTCTGAAAGGCAATTTCTCTGGAAACATGGAAATGTCATGGGCAAGTACTTGGACAGTTTGTGGAGCTCAGATCTTGTGCCCAAACTTAGGAATTCATAAAGTTCAGAGGATATTATTTATCACTTTCAGACAATGATTTAGGATATAGTGCAAATCTTTTAAGATGCCTGAAGGGTAAAGTCCCGAAATTCTAGGGATGGTCATTATATTGTAGAGCTAATATTTAAAGACAGAACTCAGTGAAAAGACACACTTGAAGCCACATAGCTACCATTTAAAGGAGACATTTTTTTTGTTTTGTTTTGTTTGGCCATGCCTTGCAGCATGTGGGATCTTAGTTTTCTGACCAAAGATTCAACCTGTGCCCTCTGCAGTGGATGTGCAGAGCCCTAACCACTGGATCACCAGGGAATTCCCTAAAGGAGACTCTTAAAACACTAATCTAGAGGGAAATAAATGATACTCCTCCAGAGAGTTATACCAGCTATAATAAATACCAATAAATTATTTATTGAACAATTATATATATTGTTCATTGAACAATTCATTATATTGTTCAATCCAATATATTGAACAATTCATTAACAAGGGCTGTGAAAGATGAAATATTTCAAAGCTTGAAATAATGGGCACAACCTTCAGGAGGAAAAAAAAAATGAGCTTACTAGGAAATATCTCTTCTACAAATGAACTAGAGATGAAGGAAAGCTTACAGGAGAAAAAATGGTTGAGGTACAGAGTACTGCCTATCTGACACCACAAACCTGAAGATTAAACACACACACACACACACACAAATTACTCAGCATAATATTTTATGATTAAACATTTAATTGACAAATAAGTAGCAGTTTGTGAAAGAACCTGAAGCACTCATTAGCTGGAGGGGCTGTGGTAGCACAAAACTTAATTTTGCTGAGATCTCTGTCTGATTTAATGAGTTATAGAAGCAGAGATCTGCATAATAAAATATTATCTATCTCTCATATTTTTTTTCCTTTTTCTTTTGACTGGCTATTTTATAAAAATAAGAAGTTTATTTTTACTAAAATTACGAGCAAAACATTTATTAACTTGGGAATAAAATGCATATTGGGAAAATTGTGGCAGGAAAGCTGTCAGCAGCAGATGATTCTGAGAAAACAGAGACAGCTGAGAAACTCAGAAAAAGAAGCAAGTCTGACTCCATCTGTGTTTTTTCTCTTGGCCTGTTTTCTTCTTATTTAAGTGTGGTTTTTTGTTTCTACTGTAAGATCAGCTTGATTCATCTCCTGTAGACTTGCTAACAAGAGAGTATATGACACAGATATAAACTATTATTTTTCTCATGTTTATAGAATTGTTTCTAGCCTTGCAAAGCTAGAAAAATGTTCAAATGCTTTGGTCAAGTTTAAATCACTTTCTGTCTGCTAGGTATTCGGATTTGAGTTAATACAGAGTTGACTGCCCTTCTATCATCTCCATTTTATGGATAACTTATGGTAAAGAATCCGCCTGCAATGCAAGAGACGCAGCTTCAATCCCTGGTATGGGAAGATCTGTTGGAGGAGGAAATGGCAACCCACTCCAGTATTCTTGCCTGGAGAATCCCATGGATGGAGGAGCCTGGAGTGCTATAGGCCATGGAGTCACAAAGTCAGACACAATTGAGCAACTAAACAGCAAACATGCCTAGTAAGAGTCTCAAGCTCCCAAAATATAAACAAGTAGAAAATAATTATATAATAGTAAATATATAAATAAGTATCTTCTAGTAAATTTTCATGAAGGCAACACCTGACTAGAGTTTCAGGTATTGGGGCAAAAGTTTTTGTAGCATTGGGGAATATAAATCTAGATTTTCCGGAAAACAGGCCTGAGACAAAAGCTTGCATATTGGCAGCTCATTTAGATATGTGTTCACAAACTATGGGCCTTTGTAAAACAGTGAAACAAGAAAGAGAAAAAGCCAATATAAGGATTTTTTGGTCCAGTTGCACACTGTTAGTGGAGACTATTGTCCAGCCCTGCCAGAACCATCTAAAGAGCCTTCTGAAATACATCTCAGAGTATTTCATCCCCAGGGGATGAAAAGACTTCTCCCAATGGCTCAAACAGGATTCTTGGCCTGCCCAACAGGTGTTAACTCCAGGTACTCAAGCAGAACTGTTTGCTAGGGATATCCATGGACTTAGGGAAGCCCCATGGCAAGATGTTCCACATTACTAGGCATGATCTGAGCTTGACTGTCTGATTATACCTGCTAGGAACTGGTCACAGCAGTACTGCTTGAATGAATACAAGAAGATTATGAATGGTGTGCAAAAACTGTTTAATGTAAAAATCTACAAGACCAAGGCCTCACAGGCTTCCCAGGTGGCACAATGATAAAGAATCTGCCTGCTAATGCAGGAGACACAAGAGATGCAGTTTCAATTCCTGGGGTAGAAAGATCCCCTGGAATAGGAAATGGCAACCCACCCCAATATTCTTGCCTGGAAAATACCATGACAGAGCAATCTGGCGGGCTACATTCTATGGGGTCACAAAGAGTTGGACACAACTGAGCAACTGAGCGTGCAGGCGGCCTCACCGTAAGCTGTGAACTTTCTTTGAGACTAAGAAGGGCTCACACCTTGAGTTCATCCAATAGAATCATTATTTTAATTTTTCAACTTCAAATAAAAAGTTATCTCATTAACATGGTTCAAATTCCATAACTATAGCTAACTAAAAAGTATTCTTCTTAAAATATTTAAAAGTGTTCCTAGAAAGAAAAGAGCTTCTATAGACGTGTATAGTTCTTCTCAATTCTTACTTCTTTTTGTCTTCTTTTTTTTACACAGAATGAAATAAACAGTGCTACTTACTATTGTTGTTCTTTCTGTTTTTGTTGTTAAAATAATACATGTACTTTGTAAAGCAAACAAATGTGATAAGATACACAATGAAGTGTAAAAGTCTTCCTTCTTTTTTTACATGAAACTGGTCCCTGGAAGTAAGCCCTTTAAATAGGTTTTATGCATAATTTACTAACTCTACTTTGCTATTTAAAGTAAGCATATAGATACAAGCATTTAGATATGATTCCTTTTTTCATAAATATGACATATATTTATTTAACTTTGAACTTTTATGTGCAGCATAAAAGTTGTTGCCAATTGTGAATTCCCTTTTTCTGCCTCTTGACAAGACCAAGAAACATTTTTCTTTGTTTTCATTTGATTCATTGAGTCCTGAACTTTTCTACTTTGATTCTTTGGTAAACAACACTTCCCTATGTATAATTCATTCTCCTTCACCACACATGAGATAAAAACAGACCTACTTCAAATGAAAATTAAAGACAAATAAGTCTAAAGTTCCCCTTCCCTTTGTATTATCAGGTTGTCAGTCACAGACTTCCTGTATTGAGAAGGACAATATTTCCTCCACTGCTGCAGGGTTCTTTTACCTGAAGTGCTTCTTGTATTTTTCCTCCATTGAGAAATCTTTCCCAGTTGGAGCTCATGCTCCATTTTGATAAAATAAAAATACCACTCCACATGCCTCCCCTGAGAATCTCCCATGTATATGAGGGAGAGCTGATTTCTTGGTTTGAGCTTGGTGGTATTCTCTTCTTCCTATCCAATAGTGTCAAATGAAGCTTTCTAAGACTAATGGTTTTAGTTTGTATTTTAAAATAATAGTTTATTTCTGCTTGTGAGGTGTCAAATTTCATATCATGTGACTGAATGTGCTTTATCCAAACAAACCTATCATCAGTTTAGCATAGATTTTTAGATAGGTTTTCTATGCCTTTACTTAAAATAATACTGCTCAGAAGTTCCTTTCTTAAAATGTTAGTCCCTGTGGCTGTTTTAATAAATCAACACATCTGAGAATAAACTAGCATATTCATAATTTCTCAGCTTTACTTTATTTAACTTTAGAGAAAAATATGTATTTATCTAGCCATGTATCTCATTGTATTCTTTGTTAAGAACTCTACCAAAACATTTCAATATTCAATTCTGTGGCAAAGATGTCTGCAGGTAGGTCTGTGTATTTAGATCTAAATTTCAGAGTCTGATACTTTACATAAGTGCAACTGACTGAGGGCCTATTATTCAGGTGGTGAATACTTCAGCTTCAGACAAACATTGCTTTATTGTTCGTTGTTTCTTCATTTGTTCACATTTATAAAGTTTTCAGTGATCAATGCAAAGAAATAGAGGAAAACAAGAGAATGTGAAAGACTAGAAAATTAGAAAGACAAGAAAATTAGAGACATCAAGGGAACATTTCATGCAAATACAGGCCCAATAAAGGACAGAAATGGCATGGGCCTAACAGAAGCAGAAGATATTAAGAATAGGTGGCAAGAATACACAGAACTATTCAAAAAAGATCTTCATGACCCAGATAACCACAATGGTGTGATCACTCACTTAGAGCCAGACATCCTGGAATGCAAAGTCAAGTGGGCCTTAGGAAGCATCACTATGAATGAAGCTAGAGGTGATGGAATTCCAGTTGAGCTATTTCAAATCCTAAAAGATGATGCTGTGAAAGTACTGCACTCAATATGTCAGCAAATTTGGAAAACTCAGCAATGACCACAAGACTGGAAACGGTCAGTTTTCATTCTAATCCCAAAGAAAGGCAATGTCAAAGAATGCTCAAACTATCGTACAATTGCACTCACCTTACACACTAGCAAAGTAATGCTCAAAATTGTCCAAGCAAGGCTTCAACAGTAGGTGAACTGACAACTAAAAAGCAAGAGAATTCCAGAAAAACTTCTGCTTCTGCTTTATTAATTATGCCAAAGCCTTTGACTGTGTGGATCACAATAAATTGTGGGAAATTCTTCAAGAGATGGGAATACCAGACCTCCTTACCTGCCTCCTGAGAGATCTGTATGCAGATTTCAAGAAGCAACAGTTAGAACTGGACATGGAACAAGACTGTTTCCAAATTGGAAAAGGAGTGTCAAAGCTGTATATTGTCACCCTGCTTATTTAATTTCTATGCAGAGTACATCATGCAGAATGCTGGACCGGATGAAGCACAAGCTGGGATCAAGGTTGCCGGAAGAAATATCAATAACCTCAGATATGCAGATGATACCACCCTTATGGCAGAAACTGAAGAGGAACTAAAGAGCCTCTTGAAAGTGAAAGAGGAGAGTGAACAAGCTGACTTAAAACTCAACATTCAAAACAAGGCTCATGGCATCTGGTCCCATCACTTCATGGCAAATAGATGGGGAAACATTGAAAACACAGACTGTTTTTTGGGCTCCAAAATCACTGCAGATGGTGACTGCAGCCATGAAATTAAAAGACGCTTGCTCCTTGGAAGAAAAGCTATGACCAACCTAGACAGCATGTTGAAAAGCAGAGACATCACTTTGCCGACAAAGGCCAGTCTAGTCAAAGCTGTGGCTTTTCCAGTAGTCAAGTATGAAAGTGAGAGCTGGACTATTAAGCAAGCTGAGCATCGAAGAATTGATACTTTTATTCTGTGGTGTTGGAGAAGACTCTTGAGAGTCCCTTGAACTTCAAGGAGATCAAACCAGTCCATCCTAAAGGAAATCAGTTCTGAATATTCATTGGAGGTACTGATGCTGAAGCTGAAACTCCAATACTTTGGCCACCTGATGCAAACAACTGACTCATTGGAAAATAACCTGATGCTGGGAAAGATTGAAGGCAGGAGGAGAAGGGGATGACAGAAGGGGACAGGATAAGATGGTTGAATGGCATCACTGACTCAATGGACATGAGTTTGAACAAGCTCTGGGAGTTGGTGATGGACAGGGAAGCCTGGCATGCTGCAGTCCGTGGGGTGGCAAAGAGCTAGACACAGCTGAGTGACTGAGCTGAACTGAACTGATAAAGATCTATCCAAATAGATGCCCTATTATAATTCTGGGAATTATTAGCAAGTTTTCAGAGTTTATATATTATTGTACTGTGGAAGAAGCTACAAATTTGATTCTTTGCCAAGAATGGGCAGAGGACCATAACTGAATATGTAATATTAATATTAATTTAAATATTTAATATCAGAAGAATAAGAGGAATAGTCACATAGGTCATGCAAAACACTACTGACCATAATGGAAGAAAACCGCATCAGAGTTCGGTAGATTTTGTGGCCTGTTAATATCAGTTGAACTGTTGCTGAGCTATCTCAGAAGTGGTCTGATTTCAGGGAAGTTCCACTATGGATTTCTGAGCTATATACCTGGAATTTCATCAGAAAATTTTCAATAATAGCTGATAGGTGAAAAATAAAAATGATTACAATTTGAATCATCTCCTTACCCCATTATATTTGAAAAGTCTGCTCTTTGCTTAAATATATTAATGGTAAAACCAATTAATTTTGTATTTAAATAGTCCAGAGATATTATTTTTATTTTTAATACCACAAAGCATCACAACACTCTTGTCCACTATAGTGTAACCAGACAGTGTTGTTTAGATAAATTGGAATCTTGAAAACTAGAATCAGGGCATGAAAATCTGGATGGATGTTACAGCTCAGGAACCACTATAAATCTATTGGTAGAATATTCTAATTTTAGCTAATTACTAAATGAACTTAAGAAAAATGCATTTTAAGAAAAGATAGGTGTCAGTATATGTAACTTTGTTCTGTATTTTCCAAGTCTTCTGCAAATGTGTTATCATACTGTCATAACTTAAAAAATAAAAAAAGAAAGAAAAAAGATAAGACAGGTATCTTTACATGTCTTCTAGGGAAAAAATATATGCATAGGGAAAATTAAACAAGAGATAACTTGTTGATAGCATTACAGATGAAAAACGTATAAATGATAACATATTACTATGTTTTAAAAATTTGTTTATTTAATAATATCTCTTAGCAATCATTCCATATTAGCACAAGTAGACCTATTTTATTCCATTTCATGATTCTATAGCATTCCTGTATATGTTTGTCAACATTTATTTCAGCAGTCATCTATTGATAGACATATGTTTGTTTCCAGGATCTTGTTATGTATTGTGTTCTCAGAATTTTAAAGTGGCAAATTTTGTTGCCACTAACTGTTTGGTGGCTCAGTCATGTCTGACTCTTTGTGACCCATGGACTGTAGCCTGCAAGTCTCCTCCGTCCATGGAATTTCCTAGGCAGGAATACTGAAGTGGTTGCCAATTCCTTCTCCAGGGGATCTTCCCAGGCCAGGAATGGAACTTTCAGCTCCTGCTGGGTAGGAGATAGGCTCCAGGTTGAAAATTCACAATCAGTCAGCCTCTTCTTTGCATTTCCTGAGATAGATATGTGTGCTCCAGCTGAGGAATTTACAACCAGCTCCACATTTGGGAATGAAAGTAACAAGAGAAACAGGGTGAATAGCTAGTTTTTGTTTCTTGCTTACACCTCGAGGGAATAATCATGGCAAGGACAGAGAGAGGCACAGATTCTTCTGAAAAAAAGGTAAGGGAGACACCATACATGCACAGAAAGGCTCCTTGGAGTCAAAAGCCAAGGCATAATGCCAGGCCATAATGAGTCTTGTTCCTCCCAGAAGCCTTCACTTCGAGATCCATCTTGTCTGAGGCCTTCATGTGCACCCCACGGGAGAGTCCCAGGGCAGGGCAGGTGTGGAAAAAGAAACCAGATAACTGGCCTGAAGGAAGGCAAAGTCAGAATTGCCTTATATTGTTGTAGCCGTGTTCTGGGAAACAGACTCACTCAGAAGGACAATGCAGATAGTGGACTGCAGTTTATTACACCGGCGGGCCCAAGGCAGTCTCCTCTTACCCAAGGACCCCGACCAGTTTTTGTGAAAACCTTATATGCTCTGAGTGTGTGTGCCCAAACCCACCTCCCCAAATTCCCTGAAACTAGTCTGAACAAAGGAAAAACAAATAGCAGAAGCACTGAATGCTGTGGGAGTCAGCCCAGCACTGCGGATGGTGCAGTGCTAAGTCATGTCCGACTCCTTGTGACCCCCATGGTGTTATAGCCACGCTTTCCGGGAAACAAACTCACTCAGAAGGACAATGCAGATAGTGGAATGCAGTTTATTACAATGGCGGGCCCAAGGCAGAGTCTCCTCTTAGCTAAGGATTCTGACCAGCATTTGTGAAAACCTTTTATACCCCATGTGTACGTGTCCAAACCCACCACCCCAAATCCCTTGAGGCTTACAAAGGAAGGGTAAATACAATCACAATAACCCCATCATTCACATGTTATGTGTTCAAACAGTTAATAATCAATAAGCCCGCGGTTACATTCCAACCAGTTAATAACCAATAAGCTTGTGGTTACATTCCGATAGATACTGTCCGGAGGCAGGGGTGATTAGTGTCTGTTTTCTCTTAGGCGATGAGTAACCTGGATACGATCTTCAAGGTTCCCCTGTCCGGAGGGGGTCTTATCCTTCCATTGTCATTCCCACAGGCACTAAGCAAGGAGTTCAGAGTCCACTGGAGAGGTTGGCCGAGCACGATCAGCAAGGACAGGCCTCAGATGGAGTCCAGGCCCTATGAATTCCTTCTTCAGTGGATTGTAGTCTGCCAAGCTCCTCTGTCCATTGGAATCTCCAGGCAAGAATACTGGAGTGGTTTGCCTTGCCCTCCTCCAGGGGATCTTCCCAACCCAAGGACTGAACCCACATCTCTTACATCTCCTGCATTGGCAGGTGGGTTCTTTTACCACTAGCGCCACCTGGGAAGCCCCATGGAACAGAAAGATAACAATCAAAGTTAACCTGTGATTCATATACCTTAAGCCTAGGTAGTTAACAATGGACAGTTATCAATAGGCCTGTGGTCATACACCAATAAGCATAATAGAATTGATGATTATATTTGGTTACAGAGATAATTAGGATATTCTTTTAGGCTATGGAGAGTCTAGGGACAAGTCCCGGGACTCTTCCATTCAGGGGTCTGGTTTTCCAGTTGGTAATTGTTTCCATAGATGCTGGGCATGTAGCTCAAGGCCATAGTCTGGCCCAAGATGGAGTCCTGCTTTCAAGATGGAGCCTATTCTGTCTGTTTCCCCTTTCAATATAAATGACTTCACGGCCTCTTTACTATGTTCTTCCTCACTAGAGGGGACGCCCACACCCTTTCTCTCCAGGTGTGCGTCTCTGCCTTGCTTCTATCTCACCTAAACAAACTACTTTTCTGTGTGCTCTCCTCCTTGCTGTTTTGCTGTGTCTCTTATAATCAACTTTGTACCCGCATTTACAGCTTCTGCCTCCATGATAAATGCATTTTTCTCTGGGGGCAAAGATCCAGGGAAAATTAGCCTCTAGCCTCTAGCCCTTGCTGGTTTGGTGGCTAGGATTCCTGGTTTTCATCCAGGTTACCCAGGTTCAATAACTGGACAAGGATTTAAGATCTCGCTTCATGCCACCACACCCTGCTGCCTCACAGAGATCACTGCCACATTTCATGCATTGCAGATGGATTCTTTTACCACTAAGCCACCACAGCATTGTTGTGCACAAGGGCTATGTGAGTTAGACTATTATCATCTGAAGCATGGCCTTATTCAAAAGTCTATTGGGAGAGTAGCACCGAAATATATACATTGCCGTATGTAAAATAGAAAGCCCATGGGAATTTGCTGTATGATGCAGGGAGCTCCTCCTAGTGCTTTGTGACAACCCAGAGAGGTGGGGTGGAGGGGGAGGGGGGGAGTTCAAAAGGGAGGGAACATATGTATGCATACCTGTTGCAAGGAAAAGGCAATTCGGACTCCAAGTTGGAACTGTTTCTTTGATTTGCTTTTGTTATTATAATCATACGTAATGACTTGCCTCAGAGAATCCTGCCCCTCTGGCCTGGTGTTAAGCTAAAGAGCCTTGGTTCAGGACCTTGTCCACCTGTGGATGTCAGGAAGGAAGGAATTAACACATCTCCTGCCTAAAGCTTGCCATTCTAGGAGATATTTGCAAGATTCAGGGCCTTTTTACTCTGTTTCCTCACCTTCTTCCCATCTCTGATCATAAAGAAAGAGCACTTCGAGACCTCAATAAGATGGTATTTTGGAGACATTAAACAGCTGGCTCAGCATAAAATAGTATTCCTTGCCTCAATATTTCATCTCTGATTCTATTTGTTGGCCTCTTATGTGATGAGCAGAGTGAGCTTGGTCTTGTTGATACCTATGACTGATTCTTTTGATGTATTGCAGAACCCAGTACAACACTGTAAAGCAATTATCTTCCAATTAAAAATAATTTTTTTAAAGAAATAACAAAAAGTCTATATTAAAGAGTTAAAGCTCTATCTGTAGGCATCTACCAAATAGAGGTTAAGTCATACAAAACCAACATTATGTAAAAACTGGGAATGGTCAAAATTATCCCTTTTCCCCTGAGAGTTGCTTTTCAGGTTATGTTGTTCTTTGAATGAATCCAGCCCAGTGGAATACTCTAATGAGCTAGTTTTTTTTTTTTTTTTTTAACCTTCTCTTTCTTTGATCTCTATAGTATCAGGCTGTGCCCTAAGTTCTTGGATGATGAAATCGTAGACTTCAAAATTTCCCTTATATAGTGTCAGAGCCTTGGTCATGTAGAAAGGATGCTATATGTTGTGCCCCAAGAAAAAGAAACAGGAGACCCAGGTTGGCAGAGATCCCTTTCCCAGGGGATAAGATCAACTCAGCAGAAAGAAAAATAGTGTTCTATGAAACATGAAATAGGCAGATTCAAGTTGTGACTTTGGAATGACAAGCTCTGGTTATCAGAAGAAAAGAGGCTGGTAGGGAGAATATAGTAAAACATTTCCAGGTAAGTTCTGATGTAAATCATTAGAACTACTCCTAAATCCCTTTCTTTTAATCAGATTGTCTCCTGTAAGTGTCTTCCATCTGTAGCACCCACTAATTTGAACTGACCATTTGTCTGTTAGTCACTTAGCAACCTCTACCCCAGATATTTGAAAGCATTGCCTCACATAAGAAAAGTAAACAGGTTTACAGGGTATATAGGAGGTAACAGAATAAAAGTTTCAAGAATCAGATGGTTTTCAAATAATGCAGAAATATAGTTAGATATAAGCATATAGGGCTGATTTACAAGTCCCAGCTCATTGTTATTTTACAGTCAGCAAGTTGTGTCTGACTCTTTGCAACCCGATGAACTGCGGCATACCAGGCTTCCCTGTCCTTCATTAACTCTCAGAGTTTGCTCAAACTCATGTCCGTTGAGTCGGTGATGCCATCCAACCATCTTATCCTCTGTTGCCCCTTCTCCTCTTGCTATTAATCTTTTCCGGCATCAGGGTCTCCTCCAATGAGTCGGCTGTTCTTATCAGGTGGCCAAAGTATTGGAGCTTCAGCTTCAGCATCAATGCTACCAATGAATATTCAGAGTTGATTTCCTTTAGGATTGACTGGTTTGATCTCCTTGCAGACCAAGGGACCTTCAAGAGTCTTCTCCAGCACCACAATTTGAAAGCATCAGTTCTTCAGTGATCAGCCTTCTTTATGGTCCAACTGTCACATCCATACACAACTACTGGAAAAACCATAGTTTTGGCTCATAGTGAGTACCTAATAAGTATTACTTAAGTAGAGATATTGCTTAAGGAAAGGAAACTTAGCTTAAGTTCTATGCAATAGGGCAGAGATGTGGGCAGAGGCATGATGTGGTTTCCCTGGTAGCTCAGTTGGTAAAGAATCTGCCTGAATGCGAGAGACCAGAGTTTGATCCCTGGGCCAGAAAGATCCCCTGAAGAAAGAAATGGCAACCCACTCCAGTATTCTTGCCTGGAAAATATTATGGGCAGAGAAGCCTGGCAGGTTAGAGTCCATGAGGTTGCAAGGACCCGACTTAGCGACTAAACCCACCCCATGATGTGAGCAACAACAGGAAAGGGAAGGTAACAATGAGGTGAGGATAATTCTTGAGTTTTCAAGAAAAAAAGAAAGAAATTTTAGGTAAATTTTAGGAAAGCATTTTAGGTAATAAGAACTGTCAATCATAGATCCACTCTAACCTTGTCTCCAGAACTCTACTCACTTGACAGCAAGGTCACACTGAATTTCTCACTATTTCTTACTATATATAAGTTTTCTAGGAATCAGAAGTCTACAAACTTTTCAGACTCTTCTAATATAAGACCAAGACTGGGAACCACTCTTTTGACTCTATGAAGTATGAAAATAAGCCAGGAGAGGGAATAGAGAAAAATGACTGCTTCAGAAGATGATATACAGTTATTGTGATAAAAATAGAAGCTTAATAAACCAGTGTTGTTGTTGTTGTTGTTGTTGTTGCAGACCCACATAAGGGTAGGGAGTGGGTCATATGAAAGTACAGATAGAAATTGAAGAGTAAGGCAAATACCCTGAAACAGGAACAAACTTATCATGCTTCAAGTACTTCATGATACGATTGAAGAATAAATTAGTAGCCCAGTGGACTAATTTGAAGTAAAGTACTCATGATTAAAGGCAATTCAATCTACACATGAGGGCTGACTGTAATGAAAGAAAGATGCACAAAACAGGAGAAAAACCACAGAAGACTGTCCATCAAGTGCATAAATACATAGCTTGAGAGAGTAGGAGACTGTTTTGTACCTGACACTACCTATGGATAATCAGTGTGGTAGTTGGACCTGTTCTTGTAGTTCTTGGAATAAATGCAAATGCCCTCAGCAATAGCCATAAGGAAACTTTACAGCGAGTGGGGAAGGAGAAGAATGTTTATTACTAAGAAATGCTGGAAATTACATAGGAAACTTGGGACCACACATTGAGGTCATGGATAGCACCTAGGTCTTGGGTTCTTCTTTTATTGGAGTCAAGCGTGTGGGCTTAGGACTTTCTAGGGTTACTGTTTGTTGGTGAATTTAAAACATAAGAGCAGAAATCTAATGTGTGGGGAGAGAAAAAACAAAGGACCCAAATGGCCAGATATCAAAAACAACCAAGAACTCTAAAACAGATGAACCTGGCCTTCCCATTCATTTAGTCCCCTGGTTGCCAAAGTGTTTATGTGAGAGCCATCTCTGAAGTGTGAAAGTGAAGTGAAGTCTCTCAGTCATGTCTGACTCTTAGCGACCCCATGGACTGCAGCCCACCAGGCTCCTCCATCCATGGGATTTTTCCAGGCAAGAGTACTGGAGTGGGTTGCCATTGCCTTCTCCTCTGAAGTGTATGCCTAGGCAATCAAAGCTCAAGGCAAGTGCTTACATTACAAAAAAAGAGAAAATCCAATTGTCAGAGCTTATCCTACAAAAGGAGCAAGCTGATGCCGTCTTCATTTAGAATATATATCTGTGACATTTTGTCCAAAATAACAGAGGAATCCAGTGGGGAGAAACAGGATCATAACCAGAGACTAGATTTCTGAAAGAAGGATAACACATAAGGAAACACAACAGAGACTCCCAACAACTCATCACTCTTGCAATAAAGGGTAAGCATATGTCCTCTCTTTAGGAAGCTTCCCAGTGAGAATATTACAGTTCTTCTATCATGTTCTTCCATCTTTTAATCAAGGTTGAAAATCATTTCTCCTATTCTTACTCAGAATTTCAGACAAAATTTTTGACATAGAGAATTACTGAACTGGAAGAGGTGAGAGTTAAAGTCCAATACAACATTTCTTATACAGAAAAGAAGCCTGAGGCTCATAAAGAAGTGAGTGTGAAAATGATGTTTTGATAGAACTGAAGCCATGTTGAAAACTCCATGTTTCCAAAGAGGTATTCTTCCGTCTTTCTCTGAACCCCAACTCAAGTGAGTCATTGAAAACCAAACTGATATAAAAAAACAGCACACTACCATGTCTCATTGGGAAGTGTCAAAACTTCCTTTATCAACCACCACCAATTTCTACTATGCTATCTTCAACCGCTCCAACTTTATGACCTTCACTTTGATAGGCATACCTGGCTTAGAGTCCCAGCACTTGTGGTTATCTCTTCCTTTCTTCTCCATGTTTTTGGCTATCCTCATCAGCAATGGTGCCATCCTCTTCATGGTGGCCAGGGAGCCCACACTTCACACACCAATGTATCTACTCCTGGCTCTGCTGATGGTGGCTGACCTTATATCCACTCTGGCTCTGTTGCCTAAGCTCCTCTGCCTCTTCTGGTTCAATGATCGGGACATAGCTGTCAATGCCTGTTTCACTCAGATGTTTTTCATCCATGGAACATCCGTGGTACGATCAGCCCTACTTGTTGCAATGGCCTTTGACCGATTTGTGGCTGTGTGTGAGCCACTACGTTACAGCACAGTTCTGAGCCATTCCGTAGTTGGACGCCTGGGACTGATGGCTTTAGCCAAGGGGGTGATTCTTATCCTGCCCATGCCTCTTCTACTGCAGAGGTTGACCTTCTGCCACATGGTCATTCCTCATACCTACTGTGACCACATGGCTGTGGTGAAACTGGCCTGTGATGACACCAGACCTAACCGGATCTATGGGCTCTTTGTGATTCTGCTTGTGGTGGGACTTGATTTAGTGCTCATTGGCTTCTCTTATGGTCTCATCCTGCAGGCCGTGATACATCTCAATTCTCGAGATGCCATCTGCAAAGCCCTTAACACCTGCTCAGCCCACCTCTTTGTCATCCTTATCACTTATGTGCCTGCACTCTTCTCTTCTCTCACCCACCGCCTTGGTCAGAATATCCCACCTCATGTCCATATTCTTCTTGCCAATCTCTACCTTCTTCTACCCTCAATGTTCAATCCCATCATCTACGGCATGAAGACAAAGGATATACAAGTCAAGGTGGCCAAATGCCTGTGCAGAAGACATTCATAAATTATACATCCTGATAATGTACCTGAGAGTAAGCGAACAATGAGGACAATTGTGTATACCTTTGCCCAACCATCCAAGATCCAGTTGTATCTCTAGATGAACTCTGGAGACCATGAAGAAGTGTGTGTTGCATGTATTAGCTTATATGAAGAACAAATATGATTGCATTTTCATTGATTTATAAACTAGAAACGGGAAAG
Organism: Cervus canadensis; assembly: GCF_019320065.1. NCBI lineage: Eukaryota > Metazoa > Chordata > Mammalia > Artiodactyla > Cervidae > Cervus > Cervus canadensis. The sequence goes on along the minus strand of NC_057396.1, from coordinate 43,740,809 downwards.
CCAAGATAGCCCTTTCTATGTCTGTTTAATAGCACCCCTCTTATGACATGGATCTCTTTATAATTTTCACGTGTGTGTTCATGTTTGCTAACTGCAGACAAAATTTTTCTGTGAATGGTCCAAGATAAACCTCCTATCTTGGTGGAAAGTTTGTATTTGTTTCAATTTTCTATTTCTCTAATTCTATATCCGTTTCTAAATAGTATTGTATTGTTTCAAGAACCTGACATACTCATTATCTTAAATATCAACTTACCGTGTAATGTTACTGAATTTTTTACTGCAATGGATCTGGAGGGTACTTTGCTTAGTGAAATAAATCAGAGAAAGGCAGATACAGTGTTATCACTTATCATGAATGAATATCATGAATGACTAGCAAAACAGAAAGAAACTCCCAAATATAGAGAACAATCTAGTGGTTACCAATGAGGAGAGGAAATGGAGGAAGGGGGTAAAATAGTGATAGGGGATTAAGATGTACAAACTATTTTGTATAAAATAATAAAATTAAGATTACATAGGGAAAATATCCAATATTTTATAATAACTTTAAATTGACTTAATCTATGAAGATATTGAATTACTATGTTGCACATCAGAATCTAATATAATATTGTAAATCAATTATATTTCAATAAAACAAGTTACTTAAGAAACTACAGTGAAAGAGATACACTTTGATAGTTTATGGTGAACAATGTCAGATTCATGACCTCCAAAGATTTAGCCTCAGGACTAGAGACCAGGCTTGATCACTCAAGAGCTTTTGTGTAGCAGTTTTATTAAAGTGAAAAAGGACAGAAAGCTTCTGACATAGACAGAAGATATAGACAGAAGGGGGACAGTGAATGCCCCCCTCACTAGTCTTCGGAAAGGGAATTACATACTTTTTCAATTGGTTATTATGATAAATCAAAAGAATGTCTCAAGGTTGTAAAGATCTTACTAGATCTCCCACAATTTGCATTTTAAGATGGCAGGATTAGAACTAATAACGGAAAGATCTTACCAGACCCAATCCCATAATATACATTTTTAGATAACAGGATTAGTCAGAAGGTTCTTAAGAAGGAGAAATGTGTCCTCAAGCAGGATACATTGTTGTTATATAATCCTTACTAAGACTAAGGAATGTAGAAAAAAAAAGTTTGTCCTTTCTTTCTTGAGAATTCCAGACCCTTGCCTCCTTGAGAACCCTAGACCACTTTCTTCTCCTCAGGTACCCTGGACTTCTTATCAACCCGCTTCAGAATTGACTCTCTCAACTTTAATGACCCACCTCTCAGAGTAATGGAAATAAAAGCAAAAATAAACAAATGGGACCTAATTAAACTTAAAAACTTTTGTACAATGAAGGAAACTATAAACAAGGCAGCCTTCAGAATGGGAGAAAATAATAGCAAACTAAACAACTGACAAAGAATTAATCTCCAAAATATACAAGCAGCTTATGCAGCTCAATTTCAGAAAAGCAAACAATGAAATAACAAAAATGGGCCAAAGAACTAAACAGACATTTCTCCAAAGAAAACATACAGATGGCTAACAAACACATGAAAAGATACTTAACGTCATCATCAGAGAAATGCAAATCAAAACCACAATAAGGTACCATTTCATGCCAGTCAGAATGACTTCCATCAGAAAGTCTACAAATAATAAATGCTGGAAGGATGTGGAGAAAAGGGAGGTCTCTACACAGTTGGTGGGAATGCAACTAGGATAGCCACTATGGAGAACAGTATGGAGATTCCTTAAAAAACTGGAAATAGAATTGCCATATGACCCAGCAATCCTCCTGCCCGCACACACACTGAGGACCCCAGAATTGAAACAGACGCATGTAACTCAAAGTTCACTGAAGCACTGTTTACAACAGCTAGGACATGGAAGTAACCTAGATGTCCATTGGCAAACGAATGGATAAGGAAGTTGTGGTAACATATATACAATGGAATATTACTCAGCTATAAAAAAGAACGTATTTGAGTCAGTTCTAATGAGGTGGATGAAACTGGAGCCTATTACATAGAGTGAAATAAGTCAGAAAGAGAAACACCAGTACAGTGTATTAATGAATATATATGGAATTTAGAAAGACGGTAACAATGAACCTATATGCAAGACAGCAAGATACACAATGTAAGAACAGACTTCTGGACTCTGTGGGAGAAGGTGAGGGTGGGATGATATGAGAGGATAGCATTGAAACATGTATATTGCCATATGTAAAATAGATGACCAGTGCAAGTTTGATGCATGAGGCAGGGCACTCAGAGCTGGTGCTCTGGGATGACCCTGAGGGATGGGGTGGGGAGGTAGGTGGGAGGGGGTTCAGGATAGGAGGACACACGTACACCCATGGCTGATTCATGCCTATGTATCCAAAAACCACCACAATACTGTAAAGTAATTAGCCTCCAATTAAAATAAATAAATTAAAAATAATAAAGACAGATCTCAAAAGAAAAAAAGGAAAGAGATACACTTTAACCCTCCTCTCTCCCTCCGTGAGAGCAAACAATAAGTTTCTCATGTCAAAATGACAAGCTCCTCTCCAGAGACAGGATACTGGGGCCAAGAAGCCTGTATAAAGAAATGTTCCTTTTCTAATTTACTACCTCAAGCCCACACTCTGTTTAGATTCCTCATTAATTATTTTAAGTTTCTTTGTCTTATCAATTCCTCACAAATTTAGTTTCCTTCTCTAAATGTATAAAAACTGCCGGCTTTGCCATTTGTTAAGTTCTACTTCCACAAAACCTCAATGTACATGAATTAAATTTGTTTCCTTTTCTCCTGCTAATCTTTATGTGCCAATTTTATTATTCATCTGGCCATAAGAACTCAAGAGGAATAGAAGTGGCAATTTCCCCCTCTCAAACTGCAGTTTAGACTATCGAAGTTGACACATCATAGTATTATTGTAAGTTCCATAGAATGCACCACCCAGGACTTTTCCTGTATCTTGCTGAGAGCTAGACTTGGTTCAGTTCAGTTCAGTTCAGTCGCTCAGTCATGTCCGACTCTTTGCGACCCCAAGAATTGCAGCACACCAGGCCTCCCTGTCCATCACCAACTCCCAGAGTTTACTCAAACTCATGCCCATAGAGTCAGTGATGCCATCCAGCCATCTCATCCTCTGTCGTCCCCTTCTCCTCTTGCCCCCAATCCTTCCCAGCATCAGGGTCTTTTCCAATGAGTCAACTCTTCGCATGGGATGGCCAAAGTATTGGAGTTTCAGCTTCAGCATCAGTCCTTCCAATGAACACCCAGGACTTATCTCCTTCACGATGGACTGGTTGGATCTCCTTGCAGTCCAAGGGATGCTCAAGAGTCTTCTTCAATACCACAGCTCAAAAGCATCCATTTTTCGGTGCTCAGCTTTCTTCACAGTCCAACTCTCACATCCATACATGACCACTGGAAAAACCATAGCCTTGACCAGATGGACTTTTCTTGGCAAAGTAATGTCTCTGCTTTTTAATATGCTATCTAGGTTGGTCATAACTTTCCTTCCAAGGAGTAAGCATCTTTTAATTTCATGGCTGCAGTCACCATCTGCAGTGATTTTGGAGGCCCAAAAAATTAAGTCTGACACTGTTTCCACTGTCTCTCCATCTATTTCCCATGAGGTGATGGGACCAGATGCCATGATCTTAGTTTTCTGAATGTTGAGCTTTAAACCAACTTTTTCACTCTCCTCTTTCACTTTCATCAAGAGGCTTTTTAGTTCCTCTTCACTTTCTGCCATAAGGGTGGTGTCATCTGCATATCTGAGGTTATTGATATTTCTCCCAGCAATCTTGATTCCAGCTTGTGCTTCTTCCAGCCCAGCATTTCTCATGATGTACTCTGCATATACGTTAAATAAGCAGGGTGACAATATACAGCCTTGATGTACTCCTTTTCCTATTTGGAACCAGTCTGTTGTTCCATGTCCAGTTCTAACTGTTGCATCCTGACCTGCATATAGGTTTCTCAAGAGGCAGGTCAGGTGGTCTGGTATTCCCATCTCTTTCAGAATTTTCCACAGTTTATTGTGTTCCACACAGTCGAAGGCTTTAGACTTGGTTGCGGGGAACAAAAGTATTGCAAACCTTTATTTCTCCCTTGTTTTATTTTTCATTTAACTAAAAGTGAAATGGATTGAAAGTTTCTCTAAAGCACTTTTAGCTGTAGACAGATGAGAACATTCAAGGCAGGTTTCAGGAAAGGAAAGTTGCTACAAGCCTGGGTGTTTATGATAGCTGTATTGTCCAATAGAACTCACCAGAAGTGCAGACCATAGAGCAATTTGATAAGGAAAATCCAATTAAAAGGTGCTGTTTTTTTTTTTTTTTTAAATGTTCATTTTCTTAAAACAGTTTTTCTTGAAGTGTGAATCCTTTACCAGTGACATTTGCATTAATTGGGAAGTCCTAAGAAAGGCACACGTTAGGACCCTGCTCCAAATTTAATGAATGAGAAATTCTGGGGGTATAGACTAGCAATCTGTGTCTTAACAGGAGCTACAGGTAATGTTGAGGAACACTAAATTTGTAAGCTGTTGACTTTAGAGAGACTCTCCAGAACTAGGATCAAGGGCATGCATGCAGCTGATTGAATATAGATCTAGTCTAGTTGTGGGAAGTGTCTACAAATGAAACTTGATCTGTTTGAATATGGTGGGACTAGAGAAGAAGCATTTAGAATGGTGATAAGGAGACCAAATCTTGTAGTAAATTATAGATAGAGACCATAATTCTACAGAGAATTCTTGGAATATCCCCACATAATATAAGGCCCTAGATGATGCCTGGGGCTGGTTTACTGGAGATAGAAGTTCAAGACATTTTTTCAAGAGTCTTGGGATGCATGGTAAGTAAACTCTATGAGTGGTAAAGTTATGTCAAGTAAGTAAACTCTTTACATATGAGAGTATTGTTACCAAGAGTGAATTAGACCCAGAGAAGGCAGGATTGTGGTTTTAATGCAAAGGACCTCTTTAACAGTACAATTTACTAAGTTTTGTTGTTTAGTCACTAAATCATGTTTAACTCTTTTGTGACCCCATGGACTTCAGCCTGCAGGGGTTCAGTCCATTGGATTTTCCAGGCAAGAATACTAGAGTGGGTTGCCATTTCCTCCACCAGTGGATATCCTGACTCAGGGACTGAACCAGCATTTCTTTCATTGGCAGATGGATTCTTTACCACTGAGCCACCTGGGAAGTCCTCATTGAGATTAGCACAGTTGATAAATTCTCAGCAAAGAACAACAGGAGATAGAGGTTTAGTAATGTTTAATGTATATGACTTCTTAATATAATTACTTCATATGGTGAAAAACTGCCTTTAGTATTCACATCTCCTAGATACCAGTATAATTTCCTATTGAACACCTTTACGAGTTTGCTTCATCATGCACAGGTTAAAAAAAAAAAAAAGACAAAATGTCTAACAAAGCCGGTTACTGTGCAACTGTGTAACAGTGACCAGTCTGGGGACATGTACAGTAAATCCCCTATAACAGTGTAGTCTCAGGAAAAAATAACCAAGGCAGAATGAATCTGGGACAGACAAGGACATGAAAGAGAAAGCATATCCATCCTGGGATCCTTGGAAAATGGAGCTGCATTGGAAACAGGGATCCAGGTCAGATAACCATAGCGCTTGTATCTGCAAGTTAAAAATGTTAGGTGCCCTTAGATAAATAGTTCCATCTCTGAGATGTGGAGAATTAGAAAGAAAACAAAACAAAAGTAGAGAAAGAATTCCAAGGATACAGACTATAAATACTCCTTCCCTGACTCTTTAACAAAAACCTCTAGCTTCACCTCTATAATCTGATCTGATCATCTGGAAAAGAAAGGCTGGGATGTTCCATTTCTTAGGAATTACAGATGTTCCCTAGATGGCTCTGGCCTTAAACACAATGCAATCCACTTAACTCCCAAGTGGGACTGTGAGACCGATTTCATCAGCATAACAACCTCTGGGCTCAGTATTCAGAAAGTTGAGGATGGGAGACTAGTAATGTTCTTTCCATCTTCAGAGGATATTTCTACAATGTCCTGCCTTCTCTTCTCTGCTATCCTGCAGTTATGTGAGTTTGGGCTAGAGAAAGATTCTAGAAAAGATGTTTATTAGCCCTCAAGAAAAATCTTTCTGTGTAGATGGTGATGGAAAATTTATTTCAAAGAAGAGAAAGTGAGACTTAGAGGTATGAAAAGGGGATTTTGCTAAATAACAACTCTATGTAATCTAATTTGGAGTTTGTTCAGCAGATTTCCTAAAATGGGAGTTTTAATTTGGCATTAAGCCCTCTAATTGGAAAGGGGGGGCTGAGTAGGGAGCCTTCAACAAATCAAGTAACAAGTGATTTATTAGTCAAACCAGAGAAATGGGAGGCATTATGAAGTAAATTCAAGACATTTGCTAAGAACTAATTACTCACTAGGCACTTGAGAGGAGTGTGTGTGTAGTGACACTTTGCAGAGATCAACAACAGTATATTGGGCGGGGGATCAGCAGAACCTTATTGATGCCATTGACTTCTTTCATGTTTCACGGTCTTGCAGTTGCCAGAGCTCTCCCGGTTTAGCTGTCCTCTTACACAGACAGAGGACAGGCTTTGATTTGTGCTGCAGTTTCAGGTGTGGAAAGTTTTCTCCAACCTGCTTTTCACCAAATGGTGATGTTGGAACTTTTATCTTACTGAGGGCATTGGCTTTAATGTCCCAATAAGAATTGGATTAGAAACTTTGTCAGAAGGTCAGGTTCAAACTGAAGTATGAGTAAGAATGGTCCCAAATATTTATCAATATCATAAAATATTTTATGTAAGAGATGGTGTGGGATGAGGGTTTATTCCTGTGAGCTGGACGAGATGATAGTGGGAGAGAGTGACATGATAAGAGGACATGATGTATGAAGGTGGTGGTATGCATAAAGATAGGGATTCCTTAGAAGGAAACTACAGGAACTACAGGTCATGTTCACTTGCATCAGTCACATTATGAGCCAATCTAGTCAGGTGATCTGAGTCATATGTGATAAGTCCAACTTCTACAGGAAAAAAGTCATAAGGCATGAAGCCAGTGACTTAAGAAGTAGGAAGGAAACTCAGAGAACTGTCCTCAAATTAAGCATCCGGGCTAAGGGTGAGTGAATTTGTGAGAGCCTGAAAGCCATAGGGATGTCTGGTGCATAAACTAAGTGGTTGCGGAGGTGCCGTGAGCAGAGGTTTTCTGCTTTCACAATCTGACTCCTGCCCCGTTATCCATGTTGAACACTTCACACTATCTCAGTGAGCAAATCTGTGTCATGAAAGTAAGAGCTGAGGACATATAGTGTAGCTGAGATCAGACTGGGAAGCTGTTTTCTAATCTCTGAATGATCATCATTTAACTGTAGAGGTCATATGGAAAACAGTTGTAAACAATATGTATTTTGTCAGTAGGTTTACCCTCTAATTCTTATTGTATAAATATTCAAGATAAGATTAGATTCTAATAAATAATAGGTTAAGGAAATTGTGTTAGGATATGAGATCACTGACCTATTAATATGAAAGCAATGGTAATAGCAAATGACAAGTGACTGAACACCTTCTATGAGTCACACACTGCACAAAGTGGTGTTTACATTTCAACATCCTTACAAAGTATTATTACCATATTCCAGACCAGAAATGGAAATCTGGTCTTAGAGGAAAATTGGCTTGTCCAACGCAATAATGTCAGTAAGAGATTTGTTCCCAGTTATATGGGCCCCAAGCTCTTTTTTGTGTGTGTGACTGAGCACACCTTCCAGCTTTAAAAATTCTGATTTTGTATCTCTAAAATAGCTCTGTCTCTTCTGAAAAATAAGAGAAGGCAAAAAAAAAAAAAAAAAAATCTAGAATATACTGTCACTTGAATATTTGGTGGAGAGCTAGAGAGTTCAAAGCACATAGATAATGTTCACATTTTTGGAACAGTAAAAACTTTTACCTCAGTGAGTTTTAATTTAGGAATGAAAAGATCCTAAGTTAAATAGATCAGAACATTAGATCTTTGCTGTCTCTGACCCCTCAGATATAAGTTCATGGGACAGTGTGTCCAAAAATACTCTACATAAAAACCTAATGGAATAAGCCATATTCATCCACCTTCTGTGGAGGTCATGTAGTTTATTGGTCTTACCTTGTTGATAGAATTGTGCTTGTCACCAACATCCTCTCCTCTTAATCCCTATGTTTATGAGAATGAACAACAACAGTGGATCTTGTCCTACACATTTGCACTATCTGGTATCTCTTAAATTCATCCACATTGTAAGGAAGGATATTCTGTGAAGTCCAAAATAAAACAGTTTCTTCCCTGATTTTTCTTATCCTGTGACCACGCACATGTAGCATCTGGTCTACTAAGGAATAGGAGAGTTTACCTCTCTTGTCTTCTGTTAAATAGAAATGTGGAGTAAGAAAGAGAAATGTGAGTCCAGCTCATTCATATCCCTGTTCTGTGTTGTTTCCTTAGGTGATGTCATGCTGTGTGAGGGTTTCTGACCCGAGAAGATGCCCAGTCATCTTGGCCAGACCATGGAGTCTCCTAACCATACTTCCCTGGACTCTTCTGTTTTCGTACTCATGGGCATCCCGGGTCTGGAACAGTTCCACCTGTGGTTTTCACTCCCTGTGTGCCTCCTGGGCACAGCCACAGTTGTGGGTAACATAACCATCCTGGTCATCATTGCCACTGAGCCGGCCCTGCACAAGCCTATGTACTTGTTCCTGTGTATGCTTTCAACCATTGACTTGGCTGCCTCTTTCTCCACAGTTCCCAAGCTCCTGGCCATCCTCTGGTGTGGAGCCGGACACATATCTGCCTCTGCATGCCTGGCGCAGATGTTCTTCATTCATGCTTTCTGCATGATGGAATCCACTGTGTTGCTGGCCATGGCCTTTGATCGTTACGTGGCCATATGCCACCCACTCCGCTATACCACTATCCTCACTGACACCATCATTGCCCGCATTGGGGTGGTAGCTTTGGTGCGAGGTTCCATTCTCATGCTCCCATGCCCCTTCCTCATTCAGCGCTTGAGTTTCTGCCAAAGCCATGTGATCCCGCACACCTACTGCGAGCACATGGCTGTAGTGAAGCTAGCCTGTGGAGACACCAGGCCTAATCGTGTTTATGGGCTGACGGCAGCACTTCTGGTCATTGGGGTGGACTTGTTTTGTATTGGTCTTTCTTATTTCCTCATTGCACGAGCTGTCCTTTGCCTCTCATCTCAGGAAGCTCGGTCCAAGGCCCTAGGGACCTGTGGTTCTCATGTCTGTGTCATCCTAATCTCTTATACACCTGCCCTCTTCTCTTTTTTTACCCATCGCTTTGGCCACCATGTTCCAATCCACATTCACATTCTTTTGGCCAATGTGTATCTGCTCTTTCCACCTGCTCTTAATCCTATGGTATATGGAGTTAAGACCAAAGAAATTCGGGAAAGGGTTGTCAGGGTGTTTCAAAAGGGACAGGGAAATGGACTTAAGGCATTGGAGTGACCTAGGAGTATAGAAGGGACTTAGTCCATACAGTAGTAATATTTTCAAGATTAAACTGTCCTTAGTGTTTGATACTTGGACAGAGTTTTAAACAAGGTTATGTTGGGTTACAGTATTTTCTAGACCATTCTAAAGCATAAGAAATCACAGTGAAGGTCAAGTTGGTTCATCATTGTTAATTTTCATCCAAGGAAGTATAACATGAGGAGATTCTTCCAAACTTGGTTAGAGGAACTTGGACATAATCATCAGAACTTTCCTCGCTACCTGGCCCTCTCCCAGTTCTGCAGGCATGGGTTTCTAGCCTCACATTTTAGACAGGTATATTACCAGACTTCCCTGGTGGCTCAGACGGTAAAGCATCTGCCTACAATGCGGGAGACCTGGGTTCTGTCCCTGGGTTGGGAAGATTTCCTGGAGAAGGAAAGGGCAACCCACTCCAGTATTCTTGCCTGGACATCCCATAGATGGAGGAGCCTGGTAGGCTGCAGTCCATGGGGTCGCAAAGAGTCGAACATGACTGAGAGACTTCACTTTCACTTTCATTACCATCAGAAAGATCAAATAATAGGACCATTCACTGTTAAAGAAATTAGAACTACAAGGGACTTATGTGCTTTTGCATTAATGCTATATTTCTCCATTAGAACTTCGAGGCAGGAAGAGAAAAAGGACTAGCCAATACTCTCAATTTTAGCAAGTGGCAGATCAAGGGCTTGAAACCTAGACTCCTAAAACAGTAAGACCTTCATGGATGAGGGCACAGCATAGGTAAGGAAGAGCTGTTTCTCAACTTGGAATATTCATCTCACAGATAAATTTCTGACTCCAGTCTCTAGGGATCTAACCTAAGTCCAAGTGACCTGGAAATCATTCTGGGACAAAGGTTTCTAAATATTATTACACATTCATGTAATTAAAAGGTCCTTCCAGAGATCATTGACTCGTAACTCTGAACCTAGGAGTCAGGATAGTCACTTGCTCAAACTAGTCGGGGTAGGAAGTCTTAGCCATTCATTCATACATTTATGTAGAAGGAAAATAGTCCCAAGTTGATCTTAATCTTTCAGTCTTAGCTAACAGAGTGTAGTGGAAAGGTTCTTAATTGCATCTTTGAAACTGGGCTTTGAAACTGTTACTGTACAACCTAAGTCTTCTGCTTTTCAAAAAGAATAGCTTCAGACAATCGGCCTGACACATTTAACTGACAAATTAATTTTCAATTGTGAATTTATTGATGGTACTCATTGTCTGCTTGTCATCCTCTCAGTTCACCATCTCACACTGTTAGGTGGAAGAGACACAAAATTTCCCGGTGTAGTTACCAGATTTTCCCACACCAGTCTCAAGGGCAAAAAACTAAGATAAGCTTTTAAAGCTTCCATTCTCATGAATATGAATAATTCTGATACTTCATATAGATGGGAATAAACAGTTTGCAAATATTAGAAGTCAATAAAATATGCCAAACACTATTTTTCAAAGGAAAGGTAATCATTACACTGTTCTATAGGAAAATTGCCATTGCATGGAGTGGCACTGATTTTAATTTTTTTTTGAATTATAGTCTTCAAATGGAAATGTTCTCAACAGATTTTTAAGAATCATATACAATTCTTAACACCATATTTCCTCAACTAAATTTCTATTTTATCCTTCAAAATGACCTTCAAACTAGCACACAAGCCCTACAACACCAACTCTGAACAATTCTGTGCTCTGTGTCGTGTGTTGCTGTACTCCCAGTATGGAGCACTTCTGAAGAAAGTATAAGGATGGGCAGATTTCAAGCACCATTTGCTCACAATTTTAGATTTTACCTGGTATCTCATTACATAACTATGCTTTATTTATTATATGGTTTATAGCAATAAATTTTTTTATCATACTAAATCTGTTATATACCTCCTGCCCCTCATGGCTTCCATATTCCATATTCCATATTGATTTCTATTCCATAAAGACAAATGGAAGTATTAGAAGTAAACTGGACGTCCCTGGTGGCTCAGATGGTAAAGAATCTGCCTGCCATGCAGGAGACCTGGGTTTGATCTCTGAGTAGGGAAAATCCCCTGGAGCAGGGCATGGCAACCCACTCCAGTATTCTTACCTGAAGAATTCCATGGACAGAGGATCCTGGCAGGCTACTGTCCATGGGGTCGCAAAGAATTGGAGACGACTAAATGACTAACACTATCTCACTATCACTATAGAAGCATACTATCTCAAATTCCAATCTTTTGACATGTACAGTCATTATTTTCTCATATTATTGTATTTGTTTATTACTAATTTATTTTTCTGATCAAGCAAAGTTCTCAAAATATGCTCTTGGGAGCTCAGACCATCACTCACTTTCTCTATTTCTTGTGTTCACAATGTGTTTGAACTTACTGACTTTTATATCTAGTAGCAGAGACTTTGTGACTTTTCTTTTTTATGCAAGTGTTTGATAAATATTTTTGGAACTAATCATTTCTGCTTTCTTGCTTCCTATCTCTTCCCCCCAGTATAATCTGGCTTCAACTGCAGGTGGAAGTTTCCAGTGAAGTGTGGGTCATCAAAGTTAGCAGTATCTTGTCTAATTGGAATAATTTTCAACAAGGTGTATTATTGACCAATGTACTTCTCCACCATCTTGTCTGCTATTGACTTCCTTGATACTGCATTATCCTTTCTTCTAAGTCTACAATATTTTCCTTCATGTTCTGAAAAAAATGATACTAGATCAAAAAGAAAACCTCAATGAGGTCCACAGGAAAAATAATAAAAAATATTTCAAAACAGTACAATAAGACTAGAGATTTTTTGAAATGTCAATACTATTGACCTGAAGCAAATAGACCGACAGATATTTTTTCCAGTGCAGATAGGTCTATTTGCAATCACCAGGGAACTGCAATCTGGGCTCTGAAACCCCGCTGAGATGTATGTGTATCTGGCATATCAAGGAAAGAACTTTTTTGCAGCAGGAGAAAGAAAGTTGGGAGGGCCATAGTGAACCAAGGCTTCATGGTTTTTTACTGGCTGAATCCTTGCCTGAAAGAATAAAGGTCTTTCTTCCTGTTGGGCTCTAGTCTCACCTTAAGGTGTGAAAGCTTCCCTTTCTGAACTTGCAACTCTATTTAATTGAAATTTCTGTTTGTTAATTTTTTAAAACAAAATATTTGGTTATTAAACAATCCTAAATTTGAATGTTCATCTCCATGATATTTTTTGCAGAATACCAAGTAAATTTCATGTGACCTTACCTTCCACATGAGTCCTCCCTATAATTCAAATCTCAATAACATCAGGTTCCAGGAAAGAAAAATGTGAATGGGAAACAGGAACAGTGATCTTGAAACATAAATCTATAGAAACCAATGGTCTGGGACCAGATGACTGAAATTGCTGTTTTCACTTGTGAAAGAAATTTAAATTTAATAACTGTGATTTAACTCTGAACAAAATGTACTGTACATTCTTATTTTTCACCAAAGTTCTCTGTTTCCTCAATGATATCTTAAAGATGCAGTAGAGAGTTTACCATGAGGTCAATAATATAATGAATTGTAAGCCGCTGCTTGTCTTATGAGAAACATAGTGACCTGCTATCTGACCAGGTCTCCTTGCATGAGTCTTACTTATATTTGCTTCATTCCCACCTAATGAGTTGTCTCCTTTCTTTAAGAGGGCTTTCAAAGAATGCACATTTTGGAGGGAGAAGTACAATAATGAAATTTATAAAATATTATAATAAGTGTATTTCTATGAGTAGAGGGTTATGGAGAGCAGTGGTTGCTTTTTTTCCATTGAGCTGAAAATGAGACTAATAGATTGACTTAAACATTTTCTTTATAATATTCTGGATCTTTTTAAATTAATATGAAGTTGAGAGACAGTGAATAATTTTACTTTTACAGACTTGTCACAGGTATCATAGCAAAGATTTTAGCATTAATTCTTCCTGCCCAGTTTCAAGATTTCACAATGCTTTCCCCAATGTTGTCAGTTTACACTAATTTCTATTTTTTGATATATCTTTTTGTGTTTTTCATCCTAAAGGCACAAAGCAAGCTTTCATCACAAAATCCCCCTATGTTAATAGTTTATCTTTGTTTATCTTGAAAGCAAAATTTAATGAAAGATTGCCAATGTTTGTTCGCTCTACCTTCTCATCCCCAAATAATTCTTAGCCACCTCTGGCTTTCTCCAGAATACCTTACATCTGAACATTCCACTGAAATAGCATTTGTCAATTTCACATATTACTCTCGTGTCATTAAATCTAGTACTTTCACCTCTATGGTACTTATACTCTACTTCTCAACAATCCTAAATATAACTGATTTTTCCCTTTGTCTAGAAACATTTTCTTTGCTTGACTTCTGGAGCATACCACACATTCAAACTTACTCTTCACTCTCATGGAACACTTCTGATCATCCTTTGGCCCTTTATTTTTTTCTGGATTTCTTTATACTAGGACATCCCTGGACTTAGGTTTCTTTTTCACTCTTTCCCTGGGTCTTCAAATATAAATGGCCATAAGCATCAATGTATGCTAGTGACACCCAAACTAATTAACTCATTAATAAATTTATTGAAGCTCAGTTACAAGTTCAAGGTGAAGTAAGCTTCATGATATCTTTTTCTTAATGGTACACAAACTGCATCATTTCTGAGCCTATTTCCTGTTTTGCTTTTTGTTTTTACTTTTATGCTCCAATTTCACTCCTAATCCTTAGGCCTGTCAATCATTGGCATCCTCTATACTGTGTTTGACATATGTCCTCAGATACATGAATACAAAGTCATTTACTGAATGCTTATTTTAGAAACTTGTATTCATCATATTATGTTAAGTATTATTATATTGCTTTTATTATACTGCTTACTTTTAACTCAATCATTTTAAATGTTTATGTAATTTGTATTTCACTTTTGCTTCTAATTACTTTATAGAGTTTCATAACATGCAACTGACACTATTTTTAAAAATTAGTATCTGATTATTGATATTTAACAGTTTCCAATCTCTCTGTCACCAGGAGTAATTTTATGATAAACATCTCTCACATACATACATATACACACATGGGGATGTTCTTATGAAACAAGGAATATTTTATTTAGAATATACACAAAGAAGTGAGCTTGCAGAATAATAATCTCTGCACACTACCTTTAATATAGTAGCCTTTATACATGCAGTCAACTTTGCAAAAGACACCATCGAATCCAGAAGACATGAAATTATATTTTTGAAGTGCTGAAAAACAATTTCCATCTTAGAATTCTAATCCAATGAAAATATCCATAAAAAATAAATACTTATTTACATAAATTATGTTACTCAGAATATAGAGTAATGATTATTAATGGAAGAAAGAACTACAGAAACTAAACCACTAGAAAGAAAAAGCTGAGGATATTAATGACAAATATTTACTCTTTTAAATGGGAAAAATAATACGTAAGGTCTAAACATACATAGAGGTAAAATATATAGCAATAAACAGCAAGAGCAGGAAAAGAGTTAATGGAGTCAAAGTCTAGTAAGGTTCTTATATTATTACAGTGGTAAATGTGCTACTTTGAACACATTAGACGTTGAGAGGTAAAGTGCAATGTGATACCTATGTTAACCTCTACAGAAAAGTAAAGGAATGCATAACAAAAACTACCACTGGAGAAAAATACAATAACAATAATAACACCTATTTTACTGGTCTAAAACAGCAAGAGGAACAAAGGAAAAAGAGAACAGAGGAAACTAAACTAAGATGATAGAAACATAATAAACTTGAAAAAAGGTCAAAAACTACATAATGTAAGTTGACTAAGCAATCAAACTGAAAGAATATGAAATAAAAGTTTAGAAAGTAACATCAATAAAAATATATGATTTTAAGAGACATAATGTGTATATAAATACAAAACAAACTTGTGCTCTGTCTATAACAAAGTAGATTTTAACATAATAAATATTAGGAGTGATAAACTGCAGCATTTCATAATGATTACAGTAGTATTTCAACACAAAAATATAAAATGACTAAATTTGCATGTGCTTAATATCATTATGGACACATATGCATATATACATACACACAGAATTTTTTTTTCCTTTTTTTTTTCCACTTATTTTTATTAGTTGGAGGCTAATTACTTTACAATATTGTAGTGGTTTTTGCCATACATTGACATGAATCAGCCATGGATTTACACGTAATCCCCATACCGATCTCTCCTCCCACCTCCCTCCCCACCCCATCCCTCTGGGTCTTCCCAATGCACCAGCCCCTAGCACTTGTCTCATGCATCCAACCTGGGCCGGTGATCTGTTTCACCCTTGATAATATACATGTTTTGATGCTGTTCTCTCAAAACATCCCACCCTCGCCTTCTCCCACAGAGTCCAAAAGTCTGTTCTGTACATCTATGTCTCTTTTTCTGTTTTGCATATAGGGTTATTGTTACCATCTTTCTAAATTCCATATATATGCGTTAGTATACTGTATTGGTCTTTATCTTCCTGGCTTACTTCACTCTGTATAGTGGGCTCCAGTTTCATCCACCTCATTAGAACTGATTCAAATGAATTCTTTTTAATGGCTGAGTAACATTCTATTGTGTATATGTACCACAGCTTCTTTATCCATTCGTCTGCTGATGGGCATCTAGGTTGCTTCCATGTCCTGGCTATTATAAACAGTGCTGCGATAAACATTGGGGTGCAGATGTCTCTTTCAGATCTGGTTTCCTCGGTGTGTATGCCCAGGAGTGGGATTGCTGGGTCATATGGCAGTTCTATTTCCAGTTTTTTAAGGAATCTCCACACTGTTCTCCACAGTGGCTGTACTAGTTTGCATTCCCACCAACAGTGTAAGAGGGTTCCCTTTTCTCCACACCCTCTCCAGCATTTATTGCTTGTAGACTTTTGGATAACAGCCATCCTGACTGGCGTACACACAGAATTTTAACAGAACCAAGCAAAATAAGCAAGTTCACAGTAAAATTAAAGTTGGATCTTTTAACAGATCTTTTCAGTAACTGAAGGCTTCCCTTGTGGCTCAGCTGGTAAAAGAGTCTGCCTGCAATGCAAGAGACCTGGGTTCGATCCCTGGGTTGGGAAGATTCCCCTGGAGAAGGGAAAGGCTACTCACTGGGCACAACAGAGCAAATTTCACTTTTTCAGTAACTGAAGAACAAGGGGTTAGAAAGGTCAAAATGCCTGCAGAAGATATGAAGAAGATAAGCATCTTATCTTGATTAGTTCATGCAGAAAACAGTAACCGAAAGTTCTAAGGTGCAGTGTTTAATCCTCAAATGCAAAAAAAAAAAAAAAAATTAGAAACTGGACAAAAAATACAAACAGAACTTTCAGTGATAAAATATATAAATGGTAAATATGCACATGAAAAATGTTTGGCATTATTAAGCACAAATTAAAACAGAATATCAACGCACAAATATGAGAATGGATAAAGTATAACTTTAGATGAAATTCAGGCAAGGATATGGAAAAACTGAAACATTAATACTTTGCTGGTGGAAATGTAAAATGATACAGCCACTCTGGAACATATTTTAGAAATTTGTTTAAATCACAACCTGTACCTATTTCAGCTTAGCAGTTACATCTCTGGATACTTATCCTAGAACAATGAATATTTATGTTCACATAAAAGCCAGTAGATGGTGAATGACATCAATAAAAATAGCAAAATAGGAATATAAAAGTTTGTCTCTAATAAAACAATGGATAACCTGGAAAAGTAATTGTCAGAATCAATCTTTCACAAATCTCAATACTAATTAAAAACTTGCTACAATTAGGGGACGGTTTAACCAAGAAAAAAATAGCTTAATCTCAGTGAGAGAGGTGGGCTTCCCAGATGGCGCTAGTGGTAAAGAACCTGTCTGCCAATGCAGGAGATGTAAGACATATGGATTTGATTGATCCCTGGGTTGGGAAGATCCCTGGAGGACAGGATGGCAACTCACTCCAATATTCTTGCCTGGAGAATCCCATAGACAGAGGAGCCTGGTGGGCTACAGTCCATGGGGCCACAGAGAGTTGGACACAACTGAAGCGACTTAGCACACACCCAGTAAGAGAGGTATATGACATTGTTTTTAATGTTGTAAAACTCATATAATATAAAGTTTGCTTTTTAGAGCATTTTAAAGGTAGAATTTTAAATGTACAATTCTGTGACTTTTAGTACACTCACAATACTGTGCAACCATACCACTAGAATCAGTTGTTGTATTTTATTATTGCTTCTTTCATAGTCATCATCATCGCATCAAGGTTCAACAGTCTAATTATTTTTAACTTAATATGTATGCATGACAAACCTGAATTTTTGATGACTTTTTAGAATGCTGTAATATGCATTATCTACTTCAGTTGAAAGTAAATTCTTGAATAACAGGGCCAATGTTATCTATCCTCTACACATTTCTTAATATGATTTGGAAGGCACAAACTACACTCTGATGTTATTTACAGACATGACAAAATAAAAGTTTGATGGATATGTGAGTAATTGAAACATTCTTATTTAAGAGCTTTTGATTTGTGTCTCAGAATGCCTCCTATGGAAAGACAATACTCTGCAATAAATACTAAAAGCATTCACTTTTACTAAAATTAGTTTGTATTAATTTTAATTTCTCTCCTTTGAATACATGCGCATATGTAAGTACATTCATAGATGCCAAAATATGGAATAATTCACTTATTTAAGTATTCTCATATAGCAGTGAAGTGTGGAAGGCTTGTTCCTTTCTTTCTCCCATGAGGTTAACCTGATGGCTATATAAGCATCTGTGTCTCTTATCTTCTGAATTATCCCCTTGATATATGTGACACAGATTTTCCTTAAATACCCATTCAATAGTACAGATATCAAGGGATTTAGAAGTTGAGTACTATGCATGTACATATATTGCAGAAGCGTGATAGTTTCTGATCAAGATTCTGAACACCTAGACCAGATCACATTCAGCTCATTGTTCTTCTCTCCAGAAGCTAAGGTATTTAAGGAAATAAAAAGTGCCGTAGTGATAGAATTATTAGGGCAGTAAGATAATGTGGAGAGAGGTGTTGAATGCATGTGAATTGTTTATGATATTTTTCAGAAAAGTAGCTTTGAGTCCATTAATTATGTTTGAAGGCAGAAATGTACTAGGAGTTTGGGAGGTTGGAGAATGCTTATTTCTTCAATTCTTAGGTTGCAATTCAATGTAAATTCCCATCTTGATTAAGAATAGCTATGTTATTTCAGTTGGTTCAGTTGTGGTAGAAGTCAGACACAAATCACCCCCATGACAAGAAGAAATAGGGGAATAGTCAGAGAGTATTTCTCAGTTATGGTCAGAATACTCTTGCCTTTCAACTGCTCTCCCCTGGTTCTCAAATGACAATCTAATTTTTCTTGGTTCATTTTTAGAGAGACGTAGTTATGACTATATTTCATCAATTTTAGATAACACTTGCCTGGAGGAGCCCACTGTCATATCAAGAGAAAAACATGAGTTTTTAAGATTGAGGACCTTCTAGTGAGAAAACAAGCTTGTTGTCTACAGGGTTTAGGAAAAATACATAACAGACGATGTCAAGATAGTGCTTTATAATGGTTGATATTTATGTGTTAATGTTACTATTCCAATATATGCTGTCCACATTTTTAGCATAATGCTAATTAATTTTCCCTGTAATAAAAATTAAATTATGATGTACTTGGATGTTTTTCAATTTGTTTTAGAAAATGTCTTATTGTGTAGTATAAGGATGAAGCTCTGACAGTGTTGCAAATGTGTTGAAGATGAGACCTAAAATTATTATATAACAAGGAAATCAGTTTTAGTAATTAAAAAATATCTTTAAAAGCACAAAAGTATAAATAGGATATTTATGTGATATTTAGGAAAGATATTCTTCAGAATGTAGCACTTTGAAATGTGTCATCTGTTTTTAAATCATAAATACCTATATTTTCTTGATTTCTTTAGTTGATTATATAGAGTTAAGAGTTGACTGTTCAAATGTATTAAAAATAAATGAGTAGTGATGCCATTTCTCCAACAATTTATTACAATTTAGTATACACTATCCAAACATTTGTCATCACCAACACAATGGACGTGAACTTGGGCAGACCTCGGGAGGTGGTGAGGGACAGGGAGGCCTGGCATGCTGCAGCCCATGTTGTAGCAAATGACATGACCGGGCAACTGAATAATGCAACCATATTTATCAAAAATCAATTTCAATGTCTATTTTAACGGTACTTTTATATTTATACATACACATGTATACATATGTATGATTTTTATAGTGTTTTTATTTCTTTCAGTACATCTGTGAAAGTAACTTGAAAAACAGAATGTATTTAAACAGTTGTACCTTTATAAGCCTGACAGAAAGAGTGTCAAGTGTGAGATGCTCAGTCATGTCCAACTCTTTGCAACCCCAGGGAATCATCCCTACCCAAGGACTGAACTCAGGTCTCGAGCATTAGTGGCAAGTTCTTTACTATCTGAGCCACCAGGGAAGCCAGAAAGAAAGTTGTTGACAATTTTGGTATTCATGGAAAAACAACTGTAAAATTGCAAATCCAAAGTATTCTTTTTTTCAAAATGCAAAGTTTAAGGCTTTTGTTAACCTTTTGATTATTACTTTAAAGCAACACCAATGACATTAAAATATAATTGAGAATCAGCTAATCAGCTGCAATGTGATTTCAGGAATAGTACCATTTTAAAACTTCTACTGTGGACCAACAAAGTGTGTAAGAGAACTTATTTCTGTACTCTCTAATGTTCTGGTTGTGAAGAATCTTTGCCAAGCCTAGAAATGGAATTGTTTGGTAAATCAACTTATTTGCACTTCATCATACCTTCTTTTATTTTTCCCAAATGTGAACTTGATCCAAATTTTTCTTGCTTTTATTTCTACATTATTTGAAATTAATATATGGTATGTTTCTGCTATTTTGATGTTTTCTGTTTAGCATGAAAACATTTCTGCCTACTTTGAGCATGATTTTTCTTTCTGATACACTTCTTGATTTTAATACACATGTTTTTAGAAATGACTCTGAATTAAGATAAATTTATAGTATAATTGTGAGGGACAAGGAGGCCTGGCATGCTGCAGTCCATGGGGTTGCAAAGAGTTGACCACAACTTAGCCGCTGAACAACGACAACAACAAAATGGTATCATTGATCCTATTTACCAAATAATTGATCCTATTTACCAAATCAATTTTTTTTTCTTATGCCTACCATCTTATTTTTTTCTACTTTCTTGAGATTGTTTTCTCTTCTTTATGATGGGTCTTCTTTGAAATTTAGAATATCTAGTGATTTATGAGCTATAAATTATGGTTTCATTTCTTCTGGTGGTTCCTTTGTGTTTTGCAAGTAAAAATATTTAGACCACAGTGTTTAGTTTAAAATATAAAAAGGATAATTCATTAACCTGTTCGTTCTTTGAAAAATACTTATTGGCATGTCATATTTAGTAGGTGTCTTGCTATATACTTCAAGTTTAAAATACAATCTGTTCTAGAATTAAGGGTTTTATTAAACTGGATGATTTAAGGATATAACAATATTTTCATAATACCCTATAGGTAAAATAGTGACAAAATTGATTTCATCAACAAATCTATTCCTTAACTGCAAGTCTGATACTTTGCTAATTATATGAAATTAGAAAATATATGTGTATATAACAAATATATATTATGTAAACTTAGAGGTTGGCACTCTAACCTGATCAAGAGACTGGAATTTTCCTAAAAAATGTTATTCTAGAGGCTATTTTGGCTGTGACAAAGAGAATGTCAACAAAGGAGAAAAGATTGCAAATTCACAAAGCTAAAAATATTAGTATGATTTGAGTAGGAAATAGTGAACAGCAACAAGAAAGAACACTGCTCTGCTTATTTTGGTCTGGTAGAAATATAAGCATGCCTCACATCTAAGAGAAATGGTAAATTTCTTTTAGAAAATTTTCCTAATATAACTCAATATTTACTTAGTTTTCATTTCTACCTGTTCTTATTTGACTCTAAGATTTCTGTAATGGCATAAGAAGAGGTCTTTGAAGAACTCTATTATGAACATGTTTATTCCATGTTGCTTTACTGTTTCCAAAAAAGTTTCCTTTTGCAATATTTAATCTGTTATCCTATGTGCAAATACATGAAAATAAAACCAAGACATAGGCAGAAAAACTGACTAACGAAATATTCGATACCTCTGATTCACACGTTATTCTAAATATTACTTCTCCTCTTATACTGACTGGAAATTTATCCTGGGAAGAAATTTTAACATGTTCTATGAATATATATATATATACAGTGTGAAAAAGGTCAAAGATCAGCATGATTAAATGTGAAGTCTGGATCCAGTATTCATATTCAAGTGTGAGATCTTCAGTAGCCTACTACTTAACTCCAAAATCACAGGCAACCAATTATATAATCCTTTGGGATACAGATTACTGTATTTTTCCTTCCCAGAAAAATTTAGTCATTGAATAAAAAAAAAAACAAAAAAACTTTGAATCTGATACCCAAAATGCCTCGAAAGAGGCAGAGGTCTCTACTTGAGCACTCAAAGTAAATGAAACCAATTGATGAGGTTCACTCATCACCTGGAATTTTAAATTACTTTTCTGTAGTCTCGTGTGCGCGTGCTTAAGTAGCTTCAGTTGTGTCCAGCTCTTTGCGACCCTTTAGCCCACCAGGCAGGCCCCTCTGTCCAAGAGATTCTCCAGGCAAGAATACTGGAATAGGTTGCCGTGTCCTCCTCCAGGGTGTCTTCCAGACCTAGGGCTTGAACCTGCGTCCTTAAGTCTTCGGCATTGACAGGCCGGTTCTTTAGCTCTGCCTGGAAAGCCCCTATAGTCTTGCTGTGCTGTACTTAGTCGTTCAGTCGTGTCCAACTCTTTGCAACCCCATGGAACTCATGGACTGTAGCCTGCCAGGCTTCCCTGTCTATGAGATTCTCCAGACAAGAATATTGGAGTGGGTTGTCATGCCTTCCTCCGGGGGATCTTCCCAGCCCAGGGATTGAACACAGGTCTCTCTTGTTGCAGGCGGATTCTTTACCAGCTGAGTTACCAGGGAAGCCCCCGCAACCCACTCCAGTGTTCTTGCCTGGAGAATTCCATAGACAGATGAGCCTCATGGGCTATAGCCCATGGGGTCACAAAGAGTCGGACACAGCTGAGTGACTAACACACGTTAAGTGTAAAGCAATAGTCTAGTCAAGGGTTACCATACATTTGAGAAATAACTCCAAAGTAAAAGATTAAAAAAAGATACAAAAATAAAACATTGAAACTTCTACAATATAAAATAATATGTATAAAACACACATTTGTGTAGTATATATGTATAATTATATATTATTGTCAATTTACAAATTTCAGGGAAAATAAGATCGAATAGATTTAAGATCAGACATAAAAAATGCTAATATATTTGGAAAATATGATTGATGAATTTTTAAGAAAAAGGATCCAAAAAGTAGAGATAATCTTCAAGGGGAAAAAATTTAAAAGAAACCAGCAGAAACACACACACACACACAGAACTGACAGTATCTGGCTAACAATAAATATAAGAAAATAATAAGGACCACAGTTGGGAAGAAATAATCCGAAGTTAACAGAAGAAAATTTCCAAAACCAAAGATCATAGATTTCCAGATTCAAAATTCCCGGTAAGTACCTGTACAATAAAATATGCCAGTGCATATTTATATCTCTATCATCATCAGCAGCAGCATTAATCTTGAAAGCATAGACAATTTGAAAATGGTATTAGATATTTCAGAGTCAAAAACTAAATAGCGTAAGAAGATTGAACTTACAAGCCTTTGCACAATGAAGGAAACTATAAGCAAGGTGAAAAGACAGGCTTCAGAATGGGAGAAAATAATAGCAAATGAAGCAACTGACAAAGAATTAATCTCAAAAATATATAAGCAGCTCATGAAGCTCAATATCAGAAAAGTAAACAACCCAATCAAAAAATGGGCCAAAGACTTAAACAGACATTTCTCCGAAGAAGACATACAGATGGCTAACAAACACATTAATAGATGCTCAACATCACTCATTATCAGAGAAATGCAGTCAAAACCATAATGAGGTACCATCTCATGCCAGTCAGAATGGCTGCTATCAAAAAGTCTACAAACAATATATGCTGGAGAGGATGTGGAGAAAAGGGAACCCTCTTACACTGTTGGTGGGAATGCAAACTAGTACAGCCACTATGGAGAACAGTGTGGAGATTCCTTAAAAAACTGGAAATAGAGCTGCTATATGGCCCAGCAATCCCACTTCTGGGCATACACACTGAGGAAACCAGATCTGAAAGAGACACGTGCACCCCAATGTTCATCACAGCATGTTTACAATAGCTAGGACATGGAAGCAACCTAGATATCCATTGGCAGATGAATGGATAAAGAAGCTGTGGTACATATACACAATGGAATATTACTCAGCTATTAAAAAGAATGTGTTTGAATCAGTTCTAATGAGGTGAATGAAACTGGAACCTATTATACAGAGTGAAGTAAGTCAGAAAGAAAAACACCAATGCAGTATATTAGTGCATATATATGGAATTTAAAGAGATGATAATGATGACCCTACATGTGAGACAGCAAAAGCAACACAGATGTAAAGAACAGACTTTTGAACTCTGTGGGAGAAGGCGACGGTGGAATGATATGAGAGAATAGCATTGAAACATGTATTTACCATATATGAAATAGATTGCCAGTCCAGGTTCAATGCATGAGACAGGGCGCTCAGGACTGGTGCACTGGGATGAACCTGAGGGATGGGATGGGGAGGGAGGTGGGGGGGGGTTTCAGGATGGGGGACACTTGTACACCCATGGCTGATTCATGTCAATGTATGGCAAAAACCATTACAATATTGGAAAGTAATTAGCCCGCATTAAAAAAAAAAGAACAGTTAATTTAAAAAGGATCAAAATCAGAATGGTCCTCTTAATAGCTATAACTGAGGCCAAGAGATTGAGAAAGCCTTTGAAAAAAAAGTTGCACATGAAGAAACCTCATATACATTGGATCTCCATTTACTCAGTTACAGAGTGCAGATTAATAGAAAAAAGACTTCATGATCTTGTAGTGAGAATTAAATGAGTTAATATTTATGAAATTCTAAGGCTGTGCTTGGTGTATATTAAGCATGAGCATGAACCAAGTATGTGTTTAAACTATGTTTCTATTGTAAATTCCTGACATTTAAATTTTTTGGTTCCGTGATTTAAAGTGCAATACTGAACAGAGACAAGAGACAGAGAGAGAGAAGATCCACAACTGAGACTTTTTTTCTGTTTTTCCAAATCTAGGAGGGTTAAAAAACAAAGCAATACAGACATAAAACTAAAAACATACACTTTGCTTAATGACTACACCAGCCTGATCATGATGATGCTGAACCAAACAGATGTGACACCAGCCTCCTTCATTCTTAACGGGATCCCAGGACTGGAGGACATGCACGTGTGGATTTCCCTCCCATTCTGCTCCATGTATGTTGTGGCTGTGGTAGGGAACTGTGGACTCCTCTACCTCATCCGCTATGAGGATGCCCTGCACAGACCCATGTACTACTTTTTGGCCATGCTTTTCATAACTGGCCTTTTCATTAGCTCTAGTACAATCCCCAAAGCCCTCAGCATCTTCTGGTTCCATTTCAAGGAAATCAGCTTTGATGGATGCCTGATCCAGATGTTCTTCGTCCACACCCTAACAGGAATGGAGTCTGGGGTGCTCATGCTCATGGCCCTGGACCGCTACGTGGCCATCTGCTACCCTCTGCACTACTCAACTATCCTCACAAATCCCGTCATTGCAAAGGCGGGTCTCTCCACCTTTCTCAGAGGGGTGTTGCTCATCATTCCCTTCACTTTCCTCATCAAGCGCCTGCCCTACTGCAGAGGCAATATAATCCCCCATACTTACTGTGATCACATGTCTGTGGCCAAGTTGTCTTGTGGCAACATCAAGGTCAATGTTATCTATGGTCTGATGGTAGCCCTCCTGATTGGGGGCTTTGACATCCTCTGCATCACAGTCTCCTACACCATGATCCTGAGGGCGGTGGTCAGCCTCTCCTCTGCAGATGCTCGGCAGAAGGCCTTCAGCACCTGCACTGCCCACATCTGCTCCATTGTTTTCTCCTATAGTCCAGCTTTCTTTTCATTCTTTTCCCACCGCTTTGGGGGTCACAGGATTCCCTCTTCATGCCACATCATTGTGGCCAATATTTATCTGCTCCTACCTCCCACTATGAATCCTGTTGTCTATGGGGTGAAAACTAAGCAGATACGAGACTGCGTCATAAGGATTCTTTCAGGTTCCAAGTATATCAAACCCCATAGTATATGAAAGAACTATTTGCCTATGATGAGATGTGAAAGGAAAGAAGGTTCCTGTCTGTTTGTCTAAGGAGAAAGCTTTCTAAGAATAAGTATCTGAATTTGCCAAGTGAATGGATAATAATCCATCTCCTTATTTTTGTGTTTTTTTTTTTTTTTGCAGAATTCCAAAACTTTTCAGGTCAAATCACCATCCACATGAGTTTTTCATCTCTAGGTTCTCTGTATAACTCATATCTCAATAATGTCAAGTTCCAAGAATGAAAAAATACTAGTGGAAGCTGGTGCAATTTTCCAGAAAACTGCATTAGGCGAAAGCAATAATCTGGAACCAGATGACTGAAACTGCTGTTTTTAATTGTGAATGAAATTTCAACATAATAACTGATTTAACCATGGAAAAACCACTGTATATTTACTTTATTCCATAAAATCTGCTTTCTCAACAACTTCTTAAAGACAAGACTGTAAAGTATATCACAAGGTCAATAATATTATGGGTTGTAAGCCTCTGTGTCTTATGAGAAACAGTGACCTGGAATCTGACCAGGTATCTTCTTGTATGAATTTTCCTCATAATTGCTTGCTTCTCAATGAATGTTTTGTCTCTTTTTTCAAAAAGACTTTAAAAGTTTGCACATATTGGAGGAAGAAGTAGAGTAATGAGATTTATAATATATTATAACAAGTGTAATTCTATGAGTACAGGGTTATACACAGCAATGTTTATCTTTTTGCTTTTGAGCCGAAATAAAATGAGATTGAACAATAAAATAATTGAACATTTTCTGAAAAAATTCAACGTCTTCCTAAATTAAAATGAAGGTGAGAGATTATGAATGTATTTTTATAGCATTGTCACAGATATCATAAAAAGAATTTCAAAGTTGATTCTCCTTAACCAACTTCCAAAATTCTACATTACTTTCCCCTGATGCTACTAATTTACACTAATTTATTTCCATTCTCTAATTGATCTTTTAGTATTTTTCATTTTATAAATGCATACAAAAATCACAAAATCATCCTATTTGCATATTTAATTTCTGTGTTCCTCTGGATAGTAAAATGTATTAAAGATTGCCAGTATTCATTCTCTCCACTTGCTCATCCCAAAATATTCTTCCCAACCTCTGGCTTTCTCCAGAATTCCTTCCACCTCAGCATTTCACTGAAATTGTTTTTGTCAGTTTCACCAATGACTTTATATTAAACTTGGTAGGTCTTTCTCTATGTCAACCTTGTCATAGTTTTCATCTCTTCTGAATACAATTGATTCATCTCTTTGTCTAGAAACACTTTCTTTGCTTGACTTCTCAAGTGCCACACATTCCAAGTTGTTCTTCATTATCACTGAACATTTTCAACAGTGTCATTTGCCTGTTCTTTTCTTCTGGATTTACCATGGTTTCAGGTCTCTCCATTTTGCACTCTTTCCCTCGGCCTTTCAGTATAAATGGCTATAAATATCATTGTATGGTGATGACTCCCAAGTTGATAGACTCATTGATAAATTTATTAAAGCTCAGGTGTGTGCCCAAGGTGAGGTAAGTTTCATGATACCTTTTTATTAATGGCACATTAATTGTGTCATTTCTGGGACCATTTCCTGTTCTGTTTTTACTTTAATGTGCTTATTTCAGTCCTAATCTTCAGTCCTGTCAGTCATAGCAACCACTATGGTGTGTTTGACATGTTCTTTGATTTGTAAATGACTTACAATAAGCCACTTACTGTATGTTTATTTTAGAAACATATCCATTTTTACTGTATTAAACATCACTTACTTTTAACTGAATTTTTGGAAATGTACTTTTGCTATTGTCTGTACTTCATTTCTTGCTTCTAGTTATTTTATAGACTTTCATAACATGCAACCAACACTATTTTCTTAATCATTTCCTGACTATGGATATCTAAACTTTTTTCTTCTCTCTGTCACCAGAAATAATGCTATGATGAACATTTTTCTCATATGCACACATACATCAGACATATATACACATGTGTACATATTCATGAAACATGGAATGTGATATTTTATTCCAAATATATGCAGAGAAGTGGGTTTTCCTACTCATAATCTCTGCACATTGCCTTTAATGAAGCAGTCTTTAGATTGGTGGCCATCTTTTCAATAAAAATTATGGAAACCAGAAGACAATGAAATTATATTTCTGGAGTACTGAAAAATTATTTTCAATTTAGGATTATAATCTGATGAAAATATCCTTCAAAAATAAGATTAATGTTTATTAATATAGACAAAAGTATGTTATTCAGAACATAGAATAGTGATTACTCATGGAAGACAGAATAACGGAATTTAATAAAACCACCAGAAAAAAAATGAGAGTAATTTGAAGAACATATACTAATGTCTCAACATATACTAAGGTCTAAACAAATGTAGAGGTAAAATATATATAGTAATAATTACACAAATGGCAGGAAAGAAGTTAATGGAATTAAAATCTTGTAATATGCTAACACAGTTAAAGTGATAAGTGTACTGTTTTAACATACATTGATAATTAAAAGATGTATATTGCAAAATCTAAGTTAATCTTTGCACCAACATGAAGAAATACATAACAAAAACCAAAGTTAGAGAAAATTGCAACAATAAAAATAATAACAGCTATTTCATTGGTCCAAAAGTAGCAAGAAGAACAAAGGAAAAAACATAGGTGAGATTAAATTAAAACAGTAGGAACACAGTACACCAGTAAATTTGAAAACAAAAGTCAACAATTATAATAATGTAATTTGACTAAACAATTGAAAGAAAATGAAATGAAAGATGAGAATATATCCTCAATAAAAATATATGTGACTTAAAAACATGTATTGTATGTATAAATACAGGAAAAGTTTGTGTGGCTATAGCAAAGTAGATTTTAACACAATAAATATGAGGTGTGATGATTTTAATACAACAAATATTAGGTGTGATAAAGTGAAGCATCCTGTAATATTTATAGTAACAATTCAACAGGAAAATATAAAATAACTAAATTCACATGTACTTAATATAATTACAGACATCTTTGCTTTTATACACACATACATAGAAGAAAGTGTTAGAACTAGAAGGAGAAATCACTAATCCACAGTGAAATTATAGATCTTTCAACATGTGCTCTCAGTACGTGAAGAACAAAGAGCTAGAAAGCTCTAAATGGCTGCAGAAGGTCTGAAGAAGATAAGCATTTTAACCCAATTAGTCAATATAGAAAATAATATCCAATAGTTCTAAAGTAGTTTTTATTTCTCAAATGCAAATACATTTGCCAAAATAAACAGTAACAGAATATTAGAAACTAATTTATGCCAATGCTCTTTAAAATGTAGATGAAATAGATATATATTTAAAACAATACAATTGATGTAAGAAGTGGAAAGTTATAGTAGTTATAGACCTATTAAGAAATTTAATCAGTTACATAAAAATCCCTGTAAGCATTTGTGTTTGTGTGTGTGTACATGTATATGCCAGAGGTTATATGATAATAAATTAAAACCAAGTTGGATTTATTCTAGGAATTCAAGGTTAGTGAGAACACAAAATGTTTTCAATTTAGAATATCATGAAATAAATTTAAAGAGAAGAAAAATCATATTATTTCAATAGACAAAGAAAAAAATTGTTCAATTAAGCATACATTCATGATAAAAACAAAGTAAGCTAAATTTGGAAGGGAATTTCCTTAACTTGATACTAAAAAATCCCTGAAGCTAACATCCTATTTATTGATGAAATATTAAAATCATTCTTCACAAGGATAAAACAAAAACATCAATTGTTCACTCTTCTATCCAACATTTTACTAGAGTTCAAGCAATAGAACAAAATAAAGAAAGGAAGTAAAATAAATTTGATATTCAAAGATATGAAGCAAATGAAAATGGAAATACAGCACACCAAAACCTAGGGGATGCTGCAAAAGCAGTTCTAAGAGGAAAGATTATAGCAATAAATTCAGAGATTTCAAAAAAAAATCTCAAATAAACAACCTAACTGTATACCTCCAGGAATCAGCAGAAGGGATTAATTAAATTAAATGCAAAGTTAACAGAAGGGATACAATAACAAAATCAGAGTGGAATAAGTAAAATGGAAACCAGAAAAAAACAATATGAGAAACCAAAAACTAAGTTTTTGAACAGATATACAAAATTGACAAGGCTTTAGCTAAACTAAGAAAAAAGAGACAGGACTCAAAAAAGTAAAATCTAAAAGAAAGCTCTCTGATATCACCAAATACACAAAATCATAAGATATCACAACTGATATCACCAAAATACACAGAATCATAAGAAATAACTAGAACAATTATATGCCAACAAATTGTATAAGCTAGAAGATCAAATAATATACAGGCCATTTATTGTTTTATCTTCAAATTGTTTCTTTGCTCTCTGGGACTACTTTTTTGAAAAAATTTTAACTGAAGGATAATTGCAATATTGTGTTAGTTTCGCCATACACCAACATGGGTCAGCCATGGGTATACATACGTCTTCTCCCTCTCCAACCTCCCTCCCACCCCATCCCACCTTCTAGATTGTCACAGAGCCCCAGTTGGAGTTCCCTGAGTCACACAGCACATTCCCAGTAAAAAATAACATTTTACATATGTTAGTGTATATGTTTCTATGCTACTTTCTCCATTTGTGGGACCACTTTTCCATATGCTGGCTAAACAGTTTTCACATGGATGCTTCAGAGGCACCTCATGCTTCACATAACCTAACTTGAACTCTTTCTTGCCCTGTAATTTGCTCTTTTTCCAGTCTTCTTTAAAGAATGTGAATAGCATCACCTGTAATTCCACTGCACATACCAAGAAATTAGAATTGTTCCCCATGTCTCCTGCATTTCTTGCATTGCAGGCAAATTCTTTACCACTAGTGCCACCTGCGAAGTGCACTTAGGTATAAAAATGATCAATTTTTTTTCTAACATATCTTCCTAATCTATCTGCTTTTATTCATCTTCACTTCCCCTATCCCGATTCAAGGCACAGTCATCTCTCTCTTGGATTACTGCTGCCTATCTGATCTATATCCCTGTTACATTTAATCTCATCTTCACATTGCTGCTATTGTGAAATCTCCACTTTCAGTGGTCCCTTACTATTTTAACATTAATTTGCTTGTAAGTTTCTGGCCTCTGTTATCTTAACAGCACTATTTCCCACCGTATCTCATTCTCCACCATATCTCAGAGCTAATGCCATATTTATACTCTTTCATTACATTGAATATGCCAAGATCCTTCTCATTTGGGCATCTGAAACTTCCTAGAATATTTCATCTGTTTCTCTTTTCCCCCACTAAAAATATGCCATTTTAAACTCATATTGAAATACTTGTTATCAACATAAATTGGTATTGCTTCAGGAAATCCTTCTCTGACACCAAAACTAAGTTAATTCTTTTCATTTTAAGTTCTCAGATCTCTGGGTACTTTTGTTTCAAAGCACTTCTTCAATCTATAATAATGTTTGCTTGATTATTTACCTAATATTTTATCCTTAGGCCCCAGCTAGATCACAATTTCCATGAGAACAGGGACTATGACAGGATTATTGGTCATTTTCTCCCTACCATGCATTTTCAGTTCAGTTCAGTCACTCAGTCATGTCTGATTCTGTGACACCATAGACTGCAGCACGCCAAGCCTCCACGTCCGTCACTAACCTGGAGTTTACTCAAACTCATGTCCATTGAGTCAGTGATGCCATCCAACCATCTCATCCTCTGTTGTCCCCTTCTCCTCCCACATTCAATCTTTCCCAGCATCAGGGTCTTTTCAAATGAGTCAGTTCTTCACATCAGGTGGCCAAAGTATTGGAGTTTCAGCTTTAGCATCAGTCCTTCCAATGAAAATTCGGAACTGATTTCCTTTAGGATGGGCTGGTTGGATCTCCTTGTAGTCCAAGGGACTCTTAAGAGTCTTCTCCAACACTATGCATTTTCAGTACAATAGCAATTCAGTATATATTTTGGGGTCAATGAGTACTTTCTACATTAAGAGGATTTTTTTTTCTTTTGAGTGCAACATCCTAACTATAGAATTTAGCAACATGTGAATTTTTGTACTCAACAATTCAGACGCTCTAATAAAATTACCCACCTCTATAGAGAATATGGTCAAGGCTATGGTTTTTCCAGTAGCCATGTATGGATGTGAGAGTTGGACTGTGAAGAAAGCTGAGTGACGAAAAATTGATGCTTTTGAACTGCAGTGTTGGAGAAGACTCTTGAGAGTCCCTTGGACTGCAAGGAGATCCAACCAGTCCATCCTAAAGGACATCAGTCCTGGGTGTTCATTGGAAGGACTGATGCTGAAGCTGAAGCTCCAATACTTTGGCCACCTCATATGAAGAGTTGACTCATTGGAAAAGACCCTGATGCTGGGAGGGGTTGGGGGCAGGAGGAGAAGGGGATGACAGAGGATGAGATGGCTGGATGGTATCACCGACTCGATGGGCATGAGTTTGAGTAAACTCCGGGAGTTGGTGATGGACAGGGAGGCCTGGTGTGCTGCGATTCATGGGGTCACAAAGAGTTGGACACGACTGAGCTACCGAACTGAACTGAACTGAACTGAGCATTGTGTAACTTTTTTCATCCTTTAACTTTTAACCTATTTGTGTCTTTTTACTTCAACAGTACCATTACTATTAAAAATGACTATTGAAATGGTTAACTTAAGTCTGTCATTTTTACTTGTTTTTTTATTTATCATGTGTTCTTTGTTACCTTTGCTGCTGCCGCTGCTTCTTCTTTTTTTTTTTTTTTGCCTTCTTGAGGATTAAATAACTATCATGATTGCATTTTATTTTCTAGCTTAGCACAGTTGCAAGAAGAAATAAACAGAAAATCTGATAGTGGAAGATGTGAATACACTATTTTTTTTTTCCAAGACAAATCAAGAGTATACACAAAAACTAAACCTAATAAATGAGATATTTATGAACATACACTGAGCATATACCTCAATAACAGACAATATTCATTCTTCTCAGGGACATGTGAAAAATTAACAAAAAATCATGCTCTTATAAAGGAGATTACACATTACCATCAGCAAGCCCTGTAAAGAGAAATAAAAGAAGCAACTCTCATCACAGTGAATCAAAACTAGTAATATAAAATTTTAAAATAGCATTTTAAATAAGTAACCAAGAGCATAACTAAATGACAATAAGACAACAGTTTCTTATCAAATTGGCACATAACTTTTGGAATGGAAGAGGAGGGCTCCAATACAAAATAGAAATTTGTCTTGAGTAATAATCAGATCAGAAATGTAAAAGTTTCACATATGGGTCCATTGCTATAGAGCTTTTAAAAGGATCTATAATATTAGATTAGGGTATCTTTAAGTAAATTATGAACTTTTATTCAATTATAATAATTCTAATGAAAATGGACTCATAAATGTCAAATAAAAATACCAGTGTATATTGTAGCATATTATGATTTTTTTGTTAAAGCATAGATAATAAATGTATATATAAATATATTTTATGCATGCATTTTTTAAAAATCAGGATAAAATACATAAGTTTCCTTTAAGTTGTAGACTATGGGTGCTTTTTAATATCTTCTTTAAATACCTCCTGTTTTTCCAAATTATTCAATATATGTTGACAGTACTTTTATTATCTATTTTAAGTAGATAAAAATAGAATCAGTTATCTTTAAAATTACTACTATTATCATGATTATTATTCTAAGGATATATACTAATATAATTTCCTAACTTAATCTGTAAGTATAATAAGCTTAAACTGTTGATGACTTTCTTTTCTTTTTTTTTTTGATGACTTTATTTTCTAGTCCACCATAATGTTTATCACTTCCCTTACTTGAAAGTAAACTTTATAAAGCAGGGCCCATGTTCATATACTTCCTAGCTTAGCTTGGAGAGTAGAAAATTCTCAATAAAAATTATTAAATGGGGAGATAAACTAATGCATGAATAAAAGAAGAAATTTTAAAAAATAAATCAAGGTATGAATGAAAGAGAGTCCATACTCAATTGCTTTTGATATGTTTTCCAAAGGACAGTGGGTAAGAGGGAAATATCGCTGTTGTTTAGTTACTAAGCTGTGTTAGACTCTTTTGTGACCCCAGGGACTGTAGCCCACCAGGGTCTTCTGTCCATAGAACTTCACAGTCAAGAATACTGGGGTGGGTTGCCATTTCTTCCTCCAGGGGATCTTCCTGACCCAGGAATTGAACCCATGTCTCCTGTGTGTCCTGCATTGCAGGCTATTCTTTACTGCTGAGTCACCAGGAAAACCCAAAGGGAAAATATACATTTGAGATAAAATATGTAAAAGAAAATATTTAATCCTAGTTTTCATTAAAATAACTTGGGTTTACTTTCAATCTCTCCCCTAACAAATATACATGCTAAAGCACAAACACACATATATGAGAGTATTCACATATTTGCATATCATTATTTCAGCACTAAAAGTAGAAAGCGTTTACTGGTTTTGATTCTCACATCAACACTTGTGTCTTTGATCCTCTGAAATATCCCTTTGGGACGTTTAACACACATTTTCCTTTAAAGGCTCAGTTTGATAGTACAGATAGCAAGGAAGCAAGAGGTTGCTGGCTATGCAAATACATTTACTCTAAGATTTGAATTTTTTTTAACCAAGACCCTGAATACTGGGACCAGATTGCCTTCAGCTCACTGTTTTGCTGTGAAAACAAAGCATAAGGTAACTAACATACACAAAAGGAAGGAGCATGGCAGGAAATCTTTTCTTTGTTTTTTTTCTTGTAGGCAGTAAGACAAAGTGGAGAAGGTCTATGGATACATAGCAATTGCTTATTATTTTTCCAGAAAGAAATCTTTGATTCTAGTCACACAATTTTAAGGGAAAAGTGTTGTATGATATTGGACATTCTTGAAAAATGTGTATTTCCCGAAGTGTAACATTGTGGTTATGATTATTTCTCTTATTTCTCTATCTAAAGAGAAATCAGAAGTAACTCACTTCCATGACAAAGAGAAATAGGGCAATAGTTAGAAAAATAGTTCTCAGTCATTAGTCCAGTGGTAAAAATGCTCTTGTTTTCCCTGATTCTTTTGTTATTCCTCAAATCATAATGTAATTTGCCTTGATTATGTACTATGGAGACGGACCTATAACTTTATTTCATTGATTTTGGATAGAAAAAATTACATGGAGCAAATAATCCTTAAATGAAAAAAAAAATATGAATCCAAGGATTAAGCATGGTCTAATAAAAGTACACCTATTGCCTATTAAATTTAAGGATGAAGATAAACAATAGATATATCAAAGATGTATTTTATAAGTGGCCGTCGTCCTGTGTTTGTATTATTATTCCAGTAACTCTGACCACGCCCCAGTACCCTATTTTCTTCAACAGAGGTAATTATTCTTTCTGCAGAGAAATTATTAAGACACTGAACTGACATTGTTCACTCTTGTCAAGAGACCCTTTTACTCCAAGAGAAGCTGCAATATTGCATTGTGCACTGCTATTTACAATGCAAAATACAGTTCAAGGTTTTTCATTCATTATGTTAGCAAATCTGGAAGACCTAGCGGTGGCCAAAGAACTAAAAAAGGTCAATCCTCATCCCAGTTATCAAGAAGGGTAATACCAAAGAATGTGCTAACCACCAGACAATCACACTCATCTCTCATGTTAGTAAGGACATGCATAAAACCTTGCAGGCTAGGCTTCAGCATTATGTGAAGCAAGAACTTCCAGATGTCCACACTGGGTTTAGAAAAGGAAGAGGAACTAGAGACCAAATTGTCAACATTCGCTGGATTATAGAGAAAGAAATGGAATTTCAGGGAAAAAAAATCTATCTCTCTTTCATCAACTATGCTAAAGCCTTTGACTGTGTGGATCATGACAAACTGTGACAAACTCTTAGAGAGATGGGAATACCAGACCATATTCCTTGTTTCCTGATAAATCTGTATGCAGGTCAAGAAGGAAGACTTAGAACCCCGTATGGAACAACTGATTGGTTTAAGATCCAGAAAGGAGCACAACAGGACTGTCTGCTGTCAGCCTGTTTGTTTAACCTATATGCTGAGGATATCATGAGAAATGCTGGGCTGGATGAGTTACAGGCTAGAATCAAGACAGTGGGGAGAAACACCAACAACCTCAGATATGCGGATGAAACCACTCTAATGGCAGAAAAGGAAGAGAAACGAAAAAACCTCTTGAGGGTGAAGGAGGAGAGTGAAAGAGCCAGAAGACTAAATATTTAAAAACTAAGATTGTGGTATCCAGCCCCATAACTGCATGGCAAACAGAATGGGAAAAGGTGGAAGTACTGACAGATTTCCTCTCCTTGGGCTCGAAAATCACTGTGGATGGTGACTGCAGCCATGAAATCAGAAGATGATTGCTTCTTGGCAGGAAAGTGATGACGAACCTAGACAATATGTTGAAAAGCAGAGATACTACTCTGCTGACAAAGGTCAATATAGTCAAGGCTGTGGTCGTCCCAGTGGTCGTGTAATGTTGTGAGAGCTGGGCTATAAAGAAGGCAGAACTCCAAAGAATTGACGTCTTCGAACTGTGGTGCTGGAAGATTCCTGAAAATCCCTTGGGCAGCAAGGAGATCAAACCAGTCAATTTGAAGGAGATCAACCCTGAATATTCAATGGAAGGACTGATACTGAAGCTGAAACTCCAGTATTTGGTCATCTGATGCGAACAGACAACTCACTGGAGAAGTCCCTGATGCTGGGAAAGATCGAAGGCAGAAGAAGAGGGCTTCACAGGATGAGAAGGCTGGACGGCATCACTGATGCAAGAACATGAACTTGGGCAAACTCCAGGCTATGGTGACGGACAGGGAGGCCTGGCATGGGGTTGCAAAGAGTTGGACGCGATTGGGTGGCTAAACAACAACAATGCAGTTCAAAGCAGGTATTGAGCATCACAGTTAAGAGAAACTCTTCAATGCTTTAAAGTAGATAGATAGAGAAAGGAATAGAAATCCTATTTTTAAGTTAATTAGGATTATGTTAAAATTGATAGATGGTGTAAATATTGACCAAAGCAATATATTTGTTCTGTGTTTGTCATCTTATTCTTACCCCCCTGTATTTTGTTTCCCTACTTTACCAAGGGAATGTTTATTTGTGTGTCTTTCTAGTAATCTTTTTTAAAAATTAATTTTCATTAGAGTATAGTTGATCTACAATGTTGTGTTAGTTTCACATGTACAGAAAAGTGAATCAGCTCTACATATACATATATACACTCTTTTTTAGATTCTTTTCTCATATAGGTCATTACAGAGTATTAAGTAGAGTTCCCTGTGCTATACAAAAATTTCATATCAGTTATCTTATATAAAATATATATATATTTCAATCCCAATCTCCCAATTTATCCCTCCCTTCCTTTCCCCCTTGGTAACCATGTTTGTTTCCTATATGTGTGACTCCAGTGATCTTGAGGAAGATGCTCTGTATTTTTTATTCTATTAGTTTATTTTATGCATTCCAAGTAATATTAATTAGTTTATAACTTAATAGTTATCAAAGTCAAGCATAAAATGTTATTCATTTATTTATTTCTTCTTTCATCCATCTGTTCATTTATTTTAAAAGTTTTCTGATATGTATGAGGTGGTTTTTAGATACTGGGGGTTTTAATGTAAATACAGTGTCCTTTTTTTAAAATATACAAACTGTCCTTAATGTAAATAATTTTACTGAATTGTGGAGGATTCCCACTATAAATTGATTTTTATAGCACCATGAGTTAAATACAATGAAAATAATTATTATTTGAATAAATCAGTTCCTTGCCTCTAATTATGGCAGTTAATAACTACATTATTTTAAGATTATTTATAGAATGTTTCACTACTGTCCCACTCAAGAGACTTTCAACTCTTTCTGAAGAATGTTTTTTCTTTAAATGAGTATGAATTAACTATATTTGATGAGGGTTGGAAGATGAGCACCAAAATGGCAGAGAACCACATATCACAAAGCAGAGAATATCAGTGTGATAGGAGTAGAAAACAGCAAGTAGCCTCCTGGGACAGTCGGTAAACTGTCTTAGGTTTTGTAGAGGCACAAGGAGAAGTCCGTGAAGGGCGTGTGTATCAATATGTGCAATCTGTGTTTCTTTACTTTTTCCAAAACAAACCTTTAACAAATCTAATCTGTCACTTCTTGGTGGCACTTTCTGATGCAGAATTTCAAAGTGATTATATTCCCTATAGATAATGACATTGAAATAGCTACATTTATTAATGGAAGGTAAAATGAATATTCTCTCCGATGGAACATAGTAAAGGATTCATTTCGTGACACTCAATGATTTTCTAGAGCATTAATTTTTGAAGGCATTCCAAAATTGCTGTCAGTCTGAAAAAAATATACAAACATTGAACACACAAAATGTGGTAGCATGTTTCAGTATGCTCCTTCAATGTTCTCTTCAATATGATTTTCTGATTTTAATAGCATAGTATATATACATATGAAGTTTTCACAATTACATCTTGATGAATTTTTACAACCAGAAACCCATTTCTCTCACAACTAGATTAAGAAAGATAATATTCCCAGCATGTCACTAAACCCCTCTTCCTCATGCTTCTTTTCACTTATTCACACCTGGGAAAAACGCTCTTCTGTGTGTAATGGCACCTATTTCTTTGATCCACTTTTGTATTTAATGTAAATGGTGTTAAACATTACATTCTATTTTGTCTAGTTTTTAAAATTAACAATTTGTGAGATTTATATTTTTCATATTGTGCATGTAGTTATGTCTATTGTCATTATCAAGTTTCACTGTGGGAACACACCAAAATTTATTTACCCATTCTGATATCAGCAGAAATTTAGATATCTTCCAGATTTAGATTATTAATACCTACAAATAATATTGGAATAATCATTTAATTAATAGTTGATGTGTTTTAGCAAAAATATATACCTTTTTAGTTGGCATGGATGTGATGGCTATATGCAAACTCACCATCAAGATATGCCAAAATTATTTCAAACTTACACACATACCAGTAGTGTATGAGAATTCCAGTCATTCCATGTCCTCACCAATACTTGGTAACTTTTATGCTTTTTCATTTTAACTATCTAGTTTGGTATGTGTTTCTATGCCATGAGACATTCAAATTACATTTATTTTTCAAATTATTATAAAAATTGGTGACTACTTATATGTTTACTGTTACTTTTTTCCTCCTTTGTGAAATATATATTTTATGTAATTTGTCCCTCCCTCTTTTTCTTATTGATATTGTAAGAGTATTTTAGATATTTTGAATATAAATTTTTGTTCAACTTATGTGTTGCAAATATCTTCTCCTAGTCTGTGGCTCATTTTTCATACTTTAAGCAATGCTTTTTAACTTAAAAAATTAATTTTAATTTAAAAAACTGTTGTATGAACAAAATGTGTATCTTTTCCCGCAATGTATATCCAAGTGATCCAGTAACACTTATTGAAAATGGTGTATTTTCTCCCAATCTATAGTGTTTCCCTTGTCATAAATTAAATGGCTTAATGTGCGTTTCAGAATTTGGTTTCTGGGCTCTGTACTTCTTATAATAGTATTTTTAACCACATTTAAAGGGATGAGTAATTTGTTTTTTTAGGAAGTTATATAAATTATTCTCATGCATATCTTTAAGAAATGGAAAGATAAGGTTAAAATCTATATATTTCTCTTCTATACTGCTCTTATTGTACTACCTGATCTTGGAAAGGTTGAGATGTAATAAAATCTCAAGGAGATTAAGTGAACTACAAAAATCAATTATAGAATCAAATTTTCTATCCTATAAATTGGTGGGATTTCCATCGTGATAGATGACCATATTTCTATGAAAAATCAGATAAACTATTTCATATTCCGGTCATTATAGGGTTATTAAGAAGGTGTTTGATAGAAACCATTTTTTTTCCCTTGGGAAATTGGTCACAGAGTTATTTTCACTCTACCAAGTATAAAGCTTACAAACATTTTTGGTGATTTAGAGCCCACTGGCTAAATTATTATCTGTTGTTTGCAATCAGCCTTAGGCTTGCCTGAAGCTCATTTTACTTACCTTTTTAGCAGAGACTACAATAGCACTAAATTTTTTCCTTCCTTCTTCTGATCTAACTCCTAGACACTGTAGACTGTATTTCTTAAGGGAGAGGTAGGAGAGGATTCTACCTTATTCACTGCCAATGCTTTCCAAGCACCGTGAAGTTAACTAATGGCTTTCTGGATGTTTATGAATTATTTATCACTTACTATTTAGGATCCATGAAGTTCCTATTATCTGATAATTGCAAGATTCTTTGTGGTTTACCTCCTGGCCAAGCATCTAAATTATCACTTGTCCCCTCCACCCCAGTGACTTCTGACAGACTTGATCATTTGATTTCCATACTTTTACTTATTAATTCTTTTCTCTGGAATTCTTTTTAAAAATGTGTTTCCTTTACAGCATGTTTTTCCTTCCGAATAGGTATCAAACACCTTCTCTTCAATATAGTTTTTCTTTGTTATCACCAATTCCTCCTTCAATACCCCATCAACAACAATAAACATGCACTTTAATGGTCTAGTGCTCATTTAGGAGGTTGCACATGCTTTTATTTTAATTCTTATTACATTTACTGTGATAAATTGCATGCATCTTTGTCCATTAACTCTCATGTCCTTAATGTGTGAAACCCTTGTTCTCCACATTGTCATATTTTAGATGTTCAATACATATATATGAGAAATTAAAAGATTAATGAAAGGTTGAGATAGCATTTACTTATCTCAAATACTTAAATTGAAAACGAGATTTAGCCATAAGCATGGAATTCGGAATTAATTAATTTTGTTCTTAGATGAGAAATAAATTTGATGTGTGGTAAGAAATATCAAATGTAAAGTTGCATTTATTTATATTGTCTCTTACTAGAACTCAACTAACATGTGTTCCATTGTGAAATATATAAAAATGTAAATTCAAAAGATCAGAGACAACCAATGAGAAAGCAATAAAAATTGGAGATGTCAGTGTATTTATTGAATGATAAATATTAATAGAGAAGCATAATCAAGGCAAAGTACATAAATTCTTTTAGTAAAATATAATAGTGTGGAACTAGTTTGTTTTGTGTTGCTACAGATACCAGATAATCTCAGAGGACAATGTTTAAAGGTAAAGTAGAAAGACTGGTAGAAAGACATAATAAAAAGAAAGATTCATTACCATTGATATATTTATGCACCCTAACCAAGATTAGCCACTTACAACCTATTACTGAAAGCTTATTCTGATTAGAAATTAAAAGCATTATAATAAGTGCACATAGACCATTATAAGAAAAGGCAAAAATGAGTTAATTTAAATGTGAAAACACCAAATCAAACCTTTTTTCTGATTTGTGAGACCCCAATCTCCATTGAGAAATGAATAATTTAATAGTTACAAAAGGTTTCAAACAGCGCCTCAATAATTAAATATCAAAGATCAGCTATTAAACAAGAATAGAATTTTCAAAGTCCTCATGTCTTTTGGTTCATGGGTAGAGTGACCAAAGGACACTAAGATCACATCCACAGGGAGATCTATATATTTATTAACAAATGAAGTTTTTGATTCAAAATCTCTTTAGAGAAGATATAACAGAATTACTTTTTATTATAAATCTATGAGGGTGAAAAACTAGTTTTAAAAGACAATTTTGAATCAGTGTCTGTGATGTGAACTTGAATTGCTTAATAAAAATTTGTTGAGTGAATTAATAAACTAATCAATAAACAGAAGACATACTCAAGGTCACTCAGGAAAGTTGACTATTTGATCAAATAAACTACAGAATTTTAAAACACAGAAAAAGAGAAAGTAACCATAAACTATATTTTCTCTTGTCTTCATCTTACTCTAGGAAAAGTCACATAAAGTTTAAGTCTATTTGATAATGCTAAAGTTGAATAAAACGGAGTGGGTCCCACCCTCATTCATTCTGAATGGAGTCCCAGGACTGGAAGATGTGCATATTTGGATTTCCTTCCCTTTCTGCTCCATGTATGTCGTAGCTATGGCAGGGAATTGTGGACTCCTCTACCTCATCTACTGTGAGGACTCCTTGCACAAACCTATGTATTACTTCTTGGCCATGCTTTCCCTAACTGATCTTGTCATATGCTCTAGCACAGTCCCTAAAGCCCTCTCCATCTTCTGGTTTCATCTCAAGAAAATTGGCTCTGATGGATGCCTGATCCAGATGTTCTTCGTCCACACCTTCACAGGGATGGAGTCTGGGGTGCTCATGCTCATGGCCCTGGACCGCTACGTGGCCATCTGCTACCCTCTGCACTACTCAACTATCCTCACCAATCCCGTCATTGCAAAGGCGGGTCTCTCCACCTTTCTCAGAGGGGTGCTGCTCATCATTCCCTTCCCTTTCCTCATCAAGCGCCTGCCCTACTGCAGAGGCAATGTAATCCCCCACACGTATTGTGACCACATGTCTGTGGCCAAGCTGTCTTGTGGAAATACCAAGGTCAATGCTATCTATGGTCTGATTGTCGCCCTCCTGATTGGAGGCTTTGACATCCTGTGCATCACAGTCTCCTACACCATGATCCTGAGGGCGGTGGTCAGCCTCTCCTCAGCAGAAGCTCGGCGGAAGGCCTTCAGCACCTGCACTGCCCACATCTGTGCTATAGTTTTCTCCTACAGCCCAGCCTTCTTCTCCTTCTTTTCCCATCGCTTTGGGGGCCATACAGTGCCTCCCTCTTGTCACATCATTATGGCCAATATTTATCTACTGTTGCCTCCAACTATGAATCCTGTTGTGTATGGAGTGAAAACCAAGCAGATAAGAGATTGTGTTTTAGGAATCCTTTCAGGTTCTAAGAATACCAAATCCCAAAACATTTGAGTGGGCATTCCCAGGAAGTCAAAGAGAAAGATGACTTTTAGTTACCTGCTGAGGCGGGAGTTAGCAAAATCTTTCTGCAAGTTCTATTTTGGCCATTAAAATGCGACTTATCTAGCAGTCAGTGCATCTCCAAATGCATGTCCTGTGGTGAGAATCTCAGTGTCACCTGCACACCCACCAATCTTTCTATGAATTTCTTATTTTTCACGGCTGTGAAAGATCAGTCTAATAACTAACCCAAGTTTTCTTGAACATAAACAAATTAGACCATTTTTCATGAAAAGGTGAATAAAATGGGAGGACATGATTTTGTTTTAAATAGTGAATTTAATAATCAGATAGCCAGTTGTGACTTTCCCCTGAAAATATATACTCTCTACTTTTAATCATTAACAAAATACCTCTTTCTTTCCAAGGAACAGGTAGAAAGTATCCTATGATGAATTTTAAGTTTCTGGGAATTTCATTAGAATCTTACTTTGCACTGAATAGGTCTCTCTTAGCCAGACTACAGACGCTATTATACTACAGACTAATCTGGTGTTCATTTTCCTTTGAAAGTGCATTTGAAAGCACACAACCTGGAAGGTGAGGTAGATAAGTCTCAAGCAAATCTACAAAAACAAAATAACTTATTTTTATAAGAACAGCATGAGATTGGATCAAAATTGACGTTTTTCACCTTATCTCCAATTGTTAACCTAATAAAATGAAATCTTTCAGATAACTAAAATTCTGATAAGTCAGGGACTAATCATTAAGATTATTCCAAATTAATGAACAAGTGAGGGGCTAAAGGAAATGGTACTTTTTATTAGTTTCTTCAGAACTTAGTCAATTATATATGAGAATTTTAGAATAAACTGAATCTTTACTTTTATCTCTCTTTTCAGCTAAAAAAAACACACATTGTCTCTCCCCAATTCAGTTAATCACACACACCAAACTGCATTGAATTATTTTAATTGTTTTTCTTTACTATCTTGTAAAATCCTACAGAACAACTCTACCCCCTAAACTGCAATTATCCTCCCTGTATCATCCCTTTTCTCTGTTCACCTTGACCTCTAAAGTTCTAAAACGAGTTTTCAACATTCTCTCCATTTTTTCTCCTCAATTTAAAATCACTCTTCCCCTAGTTTTTCTTTTTGTCATCCCTTCCGTTAACTGAAATTGCTTCTGTCCATCTCACTAAGGACTTCCAGAGTAACAAATAAAGTTCTTTATGGGTTCATCTAACACTCCCTCTCAGGAATAAAGAATGCAATTCTACATTTCCAGTATCTTGAAACACCACACCCTGTACACCTTGATTCATGTTGATGTATGGTGAAAACAACCACAATATTGTAAAGCAATTAGCCTCCAACTGAAATAAATAAATTAATTAAAAAAAACTACCATTTAAAAACTACAGATGCACAATACATGTTATGATTTTCTTCACTCCTTTGAAGGAAGACATAAAAATTGCCAACAGATACATAAGAAGATGCTTGTCACTAATTATCAGAAAAAGACAAATCAAAATCACAATGAGATATTTTTTTACATCCTGTTAGGATGACAATTATAAAAATTAGCAAACATTTGTTGGTGAGAATATCAAGAAATTGGAACTCTTGTGAACTCCTCTATGAGAATACAAAAATGTGCAGCCACTATGGGAAGAGTAGGGAGGTTCCTCAAAAAATTGAAAATAGAATTATTGCAAGGTAGAACAATCCTAGTTCTTGTTATTTACCCCCAAAAACTGACAATAGGATCTCAGTGAGATATATACACTTCCA
Source organism: Cervus canadensis (assembly GCF_019320065.1). Taxonomy (NCBI): domain Eukaryota; kingdom Metazoa; phylum Chordata; class Mammalia; order Artiodactyla; family Cervidae; genus Cervus; species Cervus canadensis. Next base: position 43,696,082 of record NC_057396.1, on the reverse strand, counting down.
TGTTCATTACTGAATTGTTCACCGTATCTAAGATGTGAAAAAAAGCTAAATGTACATGGATGTATGCTTAAGTAAGGAAATATGGTTTGTATACATGAAAATAAGTGATCCTTATGCTAAGTGACATAAGTCAGACTGAGAAAGTCAAATATCATACGATATCACTTACATGTGGAATCTAATAAAAATTATACAAATGAGCTTATTTACAAAATAAAAAAGACTCACATATCTCAAAATCAAACTTCTGGTTACCAAAGGGGAAATGTGGGAGGAAGTGATAAATTAGGAGATTGCAATGAACATATACACACTAATGCATATAAAATGGGCTTCCCTGGTGGCTCAGATGGTAAAGCGTTTGCCTGCAATGCAGGAGACCTGCGTCGATCCCTGGGTCAGGGAGATCCCCTGGAGAAGAAAATGGCAACCCACTCCAGTATTCTTGCCTGGAAAATTGCATGGACAGAGAAGCCTGGTGCTACACAGTCCGTGGGGTCTCAAAGAGTCAGACAGGACTGAACGACTTCACTTCACTATGTATAAAATAGATAATTAACAAGGATTTACTGTATAGCACAGGGAACTCTACTCATGATTATACTCAATATTCTATAAAAAATATACATGGGAAAAGAATCTGAAAAAGAATTGACATGCATAGATATATATATATATATATATATATATATATATGCATATGAAAGTGAAAGTCACTCGGTCATGTCAGACTGTTTGTGACCCCATGGACTATGCAGTCCATGTAATTCTCCAGGTCAGACTGGAGTGGGTAGCCTTTCCCTTTTCCAGGTGATCCTCCCAACCCAGGTCTCCTGCATTGCAGGCAGATTCTTTACCAGCTGAGCCACAGGGGAAGTCCATATATATGCATACATACACACATACACACACATACATATATATATACACACATACACAGACACACACACACACACACACATATATAACTGATTCACTTTCCTGTATACTTGAAACTAGCACAACACTGTAAACCAACTATACTTCAACAAAAATTTAAATACAAACAAAATCACAAACAATGTAGTTTATATACATGATGAAATTTTCAGGCATAAATGCAAACCAGTCACAGAAGGACAAATATGATTCCACTATGTTTAAAAAAAGTGTTAGTACCTCAGTTATGTCCAACTCTTTGCAACCCCATGAACTATAGCCCACCAGGCTCCTCTGCCCATAGAATTCTCCAGGCAAGACTACTGGAGTGAGTATTTATTCCCTTCTCCAAGGGATCTTCCCAACCCAGGGATTGAACCCAGGTCTCCTGTATTTCAGGCCATTTCTTTACCATCTGAATCACTAAGGCAGCCCTTGTTAGTCGTGTCTAACTCTTTGTGACTCCACAGATTGTAGTCCACCAGGCTCCTCTACCAATGGAGTTCTCCAGGCAGGAATACTGGAGTGGGGAGCCATTTCCTTCTCCAGGGAATCTTCCTTTCTCCAGGGGATATATCGACCCAGGATTCGAGCCCAGGTCTCCTGTGTTGTAGGCAGATTCTTTACCATCTGAGCCACCAGGGAAGCCATGATTCTACTATATGAAGTACCTAATGTACTTCCCATAGAATCTGAAAGTACAATGGTGATTATGCTTATATGTTATGATCAAATGTTGTTGTTCAGTCACTAAGTCATGACCGACTCTTTGAGACCCCATGGACTGCAGCATGCCAGGCTTTCCCATCCTTCACCATCTCCTGGAGTTTACTCAAACTCATGTCCATTGAAGTGATGATGCCATCCAACCATCTCATCCTCTGTCATCCCCTTCTCCTCCTGCCTTCAATCTTTCCCAGCATCAGGTGTCTTTACCAATGAGTCAGCTCTTCTCATCAGGTGGTCAAAGTATTGGAGCTTCAGCTTCAGCATCAATCCTTCCAATGAATATTCAGGATTGATTTCCTTTAGGATTGACTGGTTTGATCTGTACGAGGGACTCTCAAGAGTCTTCTCCAGCACCACAGTTTATGACTACTGGAAAAACTATAGCTTTGATTCTATGGACCTTTGTTGGCAATGTGATGTCTCTGCTTTTTTGCTTTTTAATATGCTGTTTAGGTTTGCCATGGGCTTCCCTGGTGGCTCGGTTGGTAAAGAATCTGCCTGCAATGCAGGAGACCCCGGTTCAATTCCTGGGTCAGGAAGATCCCCTGCAGAAGGCAATGGCAACCCACTGCAGTATTCTTGCCTGGGAAATCCCATGGACAGAGGAGCCTGGTGGACTAAGTGGACTAGGTTTGCCATAGCTTTTCTTCCAAGGAGCAAGTGTCTTTTAATTTCACAGTTGGAATCACCATCCACAATGATTGTTATCATATAATAATATGTATATTATAATATATAAAGAACTATGTGGTACTGATGAGATAATTTATAAATATTTAAATGAAAAAATATACAGTGCTCATGAATATGAAAATATCAGCTCTTTACAAATAATATGCAAATGCATATATCAGTCAATTTTTACCATAAAGAAGTTTTGTAGATCTACAGGGGTCTTACCTAAGGGTGAACAAGTGGCAGGTCCTGGGAAGTGGGGGAGATTTGGTCACAGGGCTTTTGGAAAAATCACATTAGGAACTTAACAATTGTTTCTGACTTGGTGAGCAGTTAGCTAGGACATGCAACTACACGGGGATGTAGTATTAGTGTGAGAATCCCACAACCAAACAAATGGAGGCAGAGGCAGAGATTCAATGAGGCAGCTTAGCTAAACATTTAGTGCAATCTCCAGACATACCCAGAAATAACGTTTAATCTAGGCACACCATGGCAATCATGTTGACACATAAAATTAAACACCACAATGAAAGGAATCAATACATGCAAAAGTATGAATTTTGAAACATCCTAAGTGAAAAAAGTCAGATAAAAATAGTTCATATTTTGTCATTCCATGTACATGAAATGGCTAGAATAAAAGTCATAGAAAAGAATGCGAATTAGTGTTTGTCCTATTCTGAAGAAAACAGGCAATAGAAAATGATTCTTAAAGAGTATAAGCATTGCTTTTAATGCAATGAAAATATTCTACAATTAGGTAGAGAGGTAGTGGTTACACGTCACTGTGAATGTACTAACAAATGCTGAATTGTCCATTTATAAATTGTTAAAATAATTCATTTTATGTGTTTCACCTTAAATAAAAGTAAAAATATTAAGCAAAGTATTTTTCTATATGTATATTTAATATTATCATTTCTTGTATAAAAAAAAATCTTAGCGACCCAAGAAAATTGCAGAGTTTACCTTTAGTATGCTGTCATCCAAGTTTTTGTCAAAAGCACATATACTAATGTATATTAAGAAGTTTGATAGAGAAATATTTATTAGAAGAGAAATGTTACCTCCACTTTATAGAAATTAATGGTGTTTTTAATCTCCTTCCAAAGTCATTTTATTTTTACATATTAATCAGAATATATGGATATTACCATTATTGTCTAATTGAAGGAATGTAAATCTAGAATCAATTGTTGTATTTTATTATTGCTACTATTGTAAACATCACTTTTATATTTAATTATTCCTAACCTAACACATGTGCGTAACAAACCAGAACTTTTGATGTCATCTTAGAAAGCCATAATATTCATCACCTTCAGTATCACGAATTCAATGGACATGAGTTTGAGGAAACTGAGTGATGACGAAGGACAGGGAAGCCTGGTGTACTATAGTCCATGGCATCACAGAGAATTGGATATGACTTAGCAACTGGACAACAAATTCATTTGAAAGTAAATTTCTTGAAAATCAGGGTGCATGTTATCTGATTTTTGAAAGTTCCCAGTATGATTTAAGGAGTACTAGATCCTTATGATGGTTTAGACACGACAAAATAAAACAAATAAAAGAATAAATTAATGAATATGTGAGTAATTGAAACATTCTGTATTGAAGAGCTTTCAACTTGTGTCTTAGAATGACTTCCATGGAAAGAAACAATACTCTGCAATAAGTACTGAACTCATTTACTTTTACTAAAACTGATTTATGTTCATTGTAATTCCTCTCCATTGAGTACATTCTCATAGATAAACCCATGCATAGATACAAATTTATGGAATAAATCCTTTATTTATTATCATGTAGCTATAAGAGTGGAAACCTTTTACTCTTTTTCCTCCTCTCATTAGGTTAGCTTGATTGCTATACAAGCATCTGTGCCTTCAATGTTCTGAAATATCCCCTTGAGACATATAACACATATTTTTCTTCAACGACCAGTTCAATAGTATAGATATCAAGGGATTTCAAAGTTGAAGACTATGCACGTACATATATTGTTCAGTCATGATATTTTTTTAACCAGGATTCTGAACACCTGGACTGGTTCATATTCAGTTCACTGTTCTGCTATCCAGAGCTAAGGTATTTAAGGAAATAAAATGTGGGAGTAGTGATAGGATATCACTAGTGTAATAAAATAAAGTGGAGAGAGTTTTGAATGCATATAAATGGTTTGTGATACTTTTAGAAAAGCAGATTTGTGTCCACTAACAATATTTGAAGGCAGAATTATACTGAAGGTTGGGAGGTTGGAAAATGTTTATTTCTCCAATTCTCAGATTGCACTTCAATGTAAATTTCAGTCATGTTTATGAATAGCTAATCTATAGGACTGATTTGTTCAGTTGCACTAGAAATCAGGTATAAATCACCCTCACAACAAGAAGAAATAGGGAAATAGGTTGACTATTACTCAGTCATGGTCAGAACACTCTAGCTTTTTACCTTCCCTCCCCTCATTCTCAAATGAAAATCTAATTTTTCTTGGTTCATTTTTAGAAAGACCTAGTCATGACTATGTTTCAACCATTTTAGAGAACAACATTTACCTGGAAGAGTCCACTGTCATATGGAGAGAAAACATGGGTTTTAAAGATTGAGGACTAGATGGTGAGAAAGCAATCTAATTGTCTACAGGGTTTGAGATAGAGAAGAAGCAACAGGTATTCATGTGCTAATGTTACTATCAATATATCTGTCTACATTCACAGCATAATATTAGTTAATTTTCCTTGCGAGGAAAAATAAATTATGATGCATTGAAATCATTTATTATTTGTTTTGGAAAATGTCTTATTTAGTTTGTGGCTAATACTATATTACTTTGATATAAGGATGAATCTGACAGTGTTGCAAATGTATTGAAGATAAGACTTAATTTTTATTGTAACAAGAAAGTTTTGGTAATTAAAAACACACATCTTTATAAAAAACACACAAAAGCTAAAACAGAATATTTACCTGATATTTAGGAAAAATATTCTTCAGAATACAGCAAGTCAGTAATATACTGTTTATTTTTCAGTTATGAATATTTATACTTTTCCTGATTTCTCTACTGTTCAAATGTATTAAGAAACAGAAATGAGTGTTGATACCATTTTCCCAACAATTTATGGCAATTTAGTATACACTAGCTAAATATTTATCAAAAACAAATTTCAGTGTCTATTTTATTTCAATGGTTATTATATATATGCATAAACATATGGACATGTATACATGCCTGTGATTTTTATAGCATTTTTATTTCTTTTAGTAACATCTGTGAAAGTAATCTGAAAAATATAATGTTGTATTCAAACATAAAATGTACCTTTACAAGCCTGACAGAAACAAAGTTGATTGCAATTTTGATATTGATGGAAACACAACTCTTATATTGTAAATCCATAGTATTCTTTATTTCCAAAGTGTGACATGTAAAGCTTTAGCTATTCTTGGTCTTAATAATTTAAAGCAACACCAATGGCACTAAAATAAGAAATGGAGGATCCCCTAATAAGTTGTGACATGATTTAAATGATGCCCAATGTTTAAATTCCAACTCTGGCTCAACAAACTGAGCAGGAGGATTTATTTTAGTACCTAAAGAGGGAACAGTTTGATACATTAACTTTTAACTGTTCTGTATCAAGCCTTTGTCTATTTTTCTCAAAAGTGATCTTAATCCAACATTTTCCTGCTTTCATTTCGGCATCGCCTGAAATCAGTACTTCTTCCCAAATTTCTTGATGTGTTTATATTATTTTGGTGTTTTCTGTTTCCCATAAAACTTTTGTGCATACTTTCAGCATGGTTTTCTTTCTGACATGCCTCTTTTTTAATATATGTATCTTAAAAAATAATGCTTTATTGATCCTATTTGCAAACAAATATGTTTATTTTGTCTATCACATTATTTTTCTTGCTTTCTTGAGACTTCTTTTGTTTTCTCTGCTTTATTATGGATTTTTTGGGCATGTACAATTTCTGGTGACTTATTAGATACATATTATATTTTGTTTCTTTTGGTAGTTACTTTATATCTCTCAAATAATAATGTTTGGACTACAGCATTTAGTTTAACAATGTTTAAAGTCAAGTATAAAAGTATAATTCATAATCTGTTAATTCATTAAAAATATTTATTGACATCTAACATGTACTAAGTGTCTTGCTATACAATGCAAGTATGAAGTAAAGTCTTAGTATTAAGGATTTTATTATATTGTGTATGATTCAAGAATATAATAAGATTTTATAATATCACAATATTAAGCTAGTGGAAAAATTGATTTCATCTACAAATTTATTCTGTGACCATAAATCAAGTATTTCGCTAATTATATCATATTAAGACGCTTTAGAGATTGGCACTCTAACCTGTCCAAGAGAGTTGAATCTTCATGAAAAATGTAATATAGAGGTTATTTTGGAAAGGATGGGGGAGTGCAAAAAAGGAGAGAAGACTGTAAATTCACAAAACTAAAAATGTCAGTATGATTTGAATAGGAAAAAGCAAAAGTGAAAAAGAGAAAATACTGCTCTGCCTGTTTGGTCTGCTACAAATATAAGCTTGCTTCAGGTCTAAGAGAAATTGTCCATCTCTCCTAGAAAGTTTTCTTGATGTGACTCTGAGTTTCCCTAGTTTTCCTTTCTATCTGCTCTTATATTACTGTAAGGTTTTCATGTTTGAGTAAACTCTGGGAGTTGGCAATGGACAGGGAGGCCTGGCGTGCTGCAGTCCAGGGGTTGCAAAGAGTCGGACACAACTGAGATACTGAACTGAACTGAAGGTTTTCACAGTGGCATAGGAAGAGTAATTTAAAGAGTGCTTTGAGAAACATGATTATCCTATATCGCTTTACTGTTCCAAAAACTTTCCTTTTGCAGTGGTTTAACCTGCCATCCTTGGTATAAATACAAGAAGATAAAACCAAAATGTAGGTAGAAAAACTGACTAAGGAACAATCTGATAGCTCTAATACATCTACCATTTTAAACATTGGTACTTTTATTTTATGGTGACTGGAAGTTTATTCTGAGAAGAAAGTTTAACAGGTAATATAAATGCATACATTTCAGATGTGGCAAAGGTCAAGAATGAAGCATCATTAAATATGGGAAGGTTGAATCTCATATTCACACTGAAGTGTGAGATCCTCAGTCTTTCCACTATGTCACTCCAAGATCACTGGCAGCCTGTTATGTAACCTTACAGGATGTATATTACTGGATTTTTTTCAGCAAAACATGAAAGTTCCTCAGGAGAAAAGCTAGGAACCTGGTAACTGTCTCCAATGAAGCAGAGGTTCCAACCTGAGGACTCGAAATAAATGCTACCGGTTGATGAGACTCACCAATCACTGGTATTTAGAATCAGAAACTTTCTACAACCTCTTTCTTAAGCATAAATTAATAATCAATGGTTATCATACATTTTAGTAACACTTTCAAATAAAAGGCAAAAAATCTTTAAAAATAAAAATTGAGACAGGCATTAACGAAAGAATACATTTGAAGCATATATGTATAATATACACATGTATAACATATGTGTATTAAGTATATATGAAAATATTGTTCTCGGAGTCGCAAAATTCAAGAAAGTAAGATCTTGCAAAATTCATCAACAACAGCACTACATGGGGGTGTAGTGTTAGTGTGACAATACACAGTGTTGATGGACTCTTTTCCCAATTTGGAACCAGTCTGTTGTTCCATGTCTAGTTCTAACTGTTGCTTCTTGACCTGCATACAGATTTCCCAGGAGGCAGATCAGGTGGTCTGGTATTCCCATCTCTTTCAGAATTTTCCACAGTTTGTTGTGATTCACACAGTCAAAGCCTTTGGCATAGTCAATGAAGCAGAAGTAGATGTTCTTCTGGAACTCTCTTGCTTTTTAAATGATCCAATGGATGTTGGCGGTTTGATCTCTGGTTTCTCTGCTTTTTCTAAATCCAGCTTGAACATCTGGAAGTTCACAGTTCACATATTGTTGAAGCCTGGCTTGGAGAATTTTGAGCATTACTTTGCTAGTGTGTGAGGTGACGGCAATTGTTCTTAATAGTTTTTGCTTCTGTTAGGTCCATACCATTTCTCTCTTTTATTATGCTCATCTTTGCATGAAATATTCCCTTTATTCATTTATCGTCACCATTATCAGCACTAAACTTGAAAGCACAGACACTGTAAAATTTTCTTAACTACTTTAGAGTCAGAAAGTAAATAAATGAAGAAAAATCAAAGGAAGGAGAGGTAGTGTCAAAAGGATCAAAATGTTCTTAATACCTATGCCTGAGGCTAGAATTTGAGAAAACCTATGACATGTATGGGGCTTCTCTGGTGGCTCAGATGGTGAAGCGTCTGCCTACAATGCGGGAGACCTGGGTTTGATCCCTGGGTCAGGAAGAACCCCTGGAGAAGGAAATGGCAACCCGCTCCAATATTCTTGCCTGGAAAATTTCGTGGATTGAGGAGACTGGTGGGCTACAGTCCATGGGGTTGCAAAGAGTCGGACATGACTGAACGATGAAGAAATTTTCTACCAAGGGATTTCATTTACTCATTTATAAAGTACAAATCATAAAAAAAGACTAAGAGCCAAAAAATTGATGCTTTTGAATTCTGGTGCTGGAGATAACTCTTGAATGTCCCTTGGACAGCAAAGAGATCAAACCAGTCAATCCTAAAGAAAATCAACTCTGAATATTCATTGGAAGGACTGATGGTGAAGTTGAAGCTCCAAAATTTGACCACCTGATGCAAAGAGCCGACTCATTGGAAAAGACCCTGATGCTGGGAACGATTGAGGACAGGAGAGAAGGGGTTGACGGAGAATGAGATGGTTGGATGGTACCATCAACTCAACGGATATGAGTTTGAAAGACAGGGAAGCCTGGCCTGCTGTAGTTCATCGGGTCACAAAGAGTCAGACACAACTTAGAGACTGAACAACAGCAGCAGCAAAGTACAGATTAATCAAAGATTGCTTTCTGAGCTTGTAGTGAGGACTAAATGCGTTAATCTTTGTAAAATCCTAGAACGGTGCCTGGTTTACAGTAAGCATCAATACAAACTCTGTTAGAAATAAAAGCAATATTAAATGCATCCTAGCCATGTCTATTGTGTCACTGATAAGTAATTAATAAGATTTTCCTTAAGAAAACACCCAAAAGGAGATGTGTATAGTAATTAACATTTAAATAGGATTAAACAAAAATTAATTAGAAAGACTGCAACCAATTAATTTAATTAAAAATTCATGAAGATTTATCTATTTTTGAGATTCTTATTCATCAATTATTAGAATTTTCTCTTTTGTTTAAAATAATGTTGTTGCAATATATGTGATAGTGCCTGGCATATAATAAGTGATACATATATATTTGTTTAATGAATTGATCATTTAATGAATTAACAAAGACTACATACCTGGTTTAAGCTATGCGTAAATAAATATTTCCTGGCATTAAAATGTTTGATTCTTTGATTTAAAATGCAAATTTAACAGAGAGAAGAGACAGATAGAGGACCGCAACTGAGATTTCTTTTTGTGTTTTCCAAATCTAGGAGGGACAAAAAGCAAAGCAAAACAAAAAATAAAAGTGAAACCATATAAGCTTCTTAGTGAGTATACCAGCCTGATCATGATACTGCTGAACCAAACAGATGTGACACCAGCCTGTTTTATTCTTAATGGGATCCCAGGACTGGAGGACATGCACATGTGGATTTCCTTCCCATTCTGTTCCATGTATGTTGTAGCTATTGTAGGGAACTGTGGTCTCCTCTACCTCATTCGCTATGAGGACTCACTACACAGACCCATGTATTACTTCTTGGCCATGCTTTCCTTAACTGACCTTGTCATGTGCTCTAGTACCACCCCTAAAGATCTTTGCATCTTCTGGTTTCAACTCAAGGAAATCAGCTTTGAAGAATGTTTGGTCCAGATGTTCTTTATTCACACCTTCACAGGGATGGAATCTGGGGTGCTCATGCTTATGGCCTTGGACCGCTATGTGGCCATCTGCTACCCTCTGCGCTATTCAACTATCCTCACCAATCCTGTCATTGCAAAAGTTGGGGTTGCCACTTTCCTGAGAGCAGTATTTCTCATCATTCCCTTGGTTTTCTTCACCAAGCGACTACCCTACTGCAGAGGCAACGTAATACACCATACCTACTGTGACCAGCTATCCGTAGCCAAGCTATCTTGTGGGAATATCAAGATCAATGTCATCTATGGTCTGATGGCTGCCTTCCTAATTGGGGGCTTTGACATCCTGTGCATCACCATCTCCTACACCATGATCCTCCGGGCAGTGGTCAGTCTATCATCAGCAGAAGCTCGGCGGAAGGCCTTCAGCACCTGCACTGCCCACATCTGTGCTATAGTTTTCTCCTACAGCCCAGCCTTCTTCTGTTTCTTTTTTAATCGCTTTGGGAGCCATACAATTCCTTCATCTTGTCACATCATTGTGGCCAATATTTACCTGCTCCTACCTCCCACTATGAACCCTATTGTCTATGGGGTGAAAACCAAGCAGATACGAGATTGTGTCCTAAGGATCCTTTCAGGTTCTAAGAATACAAAATCCTATGTCACATATCTTTCAGGGAAGAGATGAAAGGCACAGGGAAAGAAACAAAGTGACACTTCTGTTGGAAGTTTGATCAGGATCTAAGATTATCTTTGTAAGTGTAACATTTGGGTCAGAACAAGGGAAGGTGCTGATTGAGGCCATGTCTTCAGGATGCCCAAAGCCTTGACACACCCCTGCCCCACGTGCACACACACTGTCTTATGAATTTTTTATCTCCTCACCTCTGTGGAAGACTAGTCTCCTCATTAGCCCAAGTTAAAATGAAAAAAACATAGTGGAAATCAGAATAATTATTAAAAAATGAATAATTAAGGAACAGATATCTGTTGTAGATACCAGTCTTCTTTTCAAATAGTGATGGAAAATTTCAGTTGGAAACCTCAACATACCTCTCTCAACAATGGATAGAACAACTATACAGAAAACCAACAAGAATATAAAACCCAACAGAAGCTCAATCAACAGTATCTAATAGATCTTTGTAAAACTATTTCCTCAAAAATAGTAGGATATACATTCTTTTTCTCATGTGTACATGAAACAATTACCTATAACAAGATTTATCCTGAGCCTTAAGAGAAACCTAAATATTTCAAAAAGATCAAAAGCATGTGCTGTGTATTTTCCAGAATGTGACAATAAATAAAAAATTTAAAAAGGACAGGAAAAGCTACAAATATTTGGAAAATATGCAAGGCACTTGTAAATAATCCATGAGTCTAAGAGGAAATTTCAAGGAAAATTTTAAAATACATTGACTAAAAATAGAATTCAATGTATCATAATTTCTGGAACACACTAAAGTATTGTTGGAAGAGTAATTTAAAGCACTCAATACATACATTAGCAAAGAGGGAAAATATCCAAGCAATATTCCAATCTCTCACCTGAAAAATCTAGAAGAAGAATGACAGTAAGGTCTGGGAGTTGGTGATGGACAGAGAAACCAGATGTACTGCAGTCCGTGGGGTCACAAAGAGTTGGACACGACTGAGTGAATGAACTGAACTGATAACTCCTACAATGGCTACTCTTTCATTAGTAGAAGAAAGGGAATGATAAAAAGGAGAAGATAATGAAATTAAAATCAGAAAAATAAAGCTAAAATTAATGAAGCATATAGTTTTCTACTTAAAAATATCATTAAAATTGACTAACCTCTATCAATATTGATAAGGAAAAAAAGAGAAGAAACAAATTCACAATGCCAGGAATGAAACAGAATATCATGTTGGACTCTGAAAAAATGAAAGGGTAATATGGAAATACAACACTAAACAAATTCTTGACAATTGCCCAGAAAATACACCAAAATGTACTTAATATGAAAAATACAATTTCAACAGTTCTGTTACCATTAATGACATTGAATTTTTATTATACTAGTAATCTCCAGAGCCTTGTATTTTCATTGGAGAATTCTACCCAACTTTTGAAGTATTAACACCAGTTCTATGGAATATTTGCTAGGGAATAGAAAAGACGGGAATACTTCACAATTATTTCTATTAAGTTAGTGTTATTCTGTTACCCAAACTGGAGAAAGACAGAACAACAGCAACAAAATCTACAAAACAATATCTCTTATGATTCCAGATGGAAAAATTCCTAAAAAATACCCAACAAATAAAATTCAAAAATGCATAAAAAATATATACCATTATTAAATAATTAGTCCAGTGGATTTTATTCTCAGCATTCAAGATTGTTTCATTATTCAACAATCAACCACATTAACAGGTTAAATAATAACCATCATGTTATCATATAATTGTTAAGAAAAAGGATTTGAAAAAATTTAAACCCATTCTTTTATATTATTGTGGTAAAAAAAGATAACAAAAAAATGATCACTTAAAGGATTTTTAAATTTACAGACCCAGGAGATGCGGTTTCGAACCCTAGGTCAGGAAAATCCCCTGGAGAAAAAATGGCAACTCACTCCTGTATTCTTGCCTGAAAAATTACATAGACAGAGGAGCCTGGCAGGCTACAGTCCATGAGGTTGCAAAGAGTTGGACACAACTGATCACACACATACACACATACAAACATAGTAGTATTAACTATATGCACATTGTTGTATACAGATCTCTAGAACTTTCTTTTATCTTGCAACACCAACAGTATATACCTATTGAACTATTCCCTTTTTTTTTCCTTCTCCACATCTCCAGTAACCACCATTCTATTTCCCCTTTCTAAGAGTTTGATTGCTAAAAAAATTATTTTAAGTGTAGTAAATACACACAACATAAGATTTACCACATACACCATTTTTAAGGGTACATTTAAGCAGAACTGAATGAATTTACAATGCTCTACAGCAGAACTCTAGAACTTCTTCATCTTACAAAGAAGGAACTCTCTACAGAGTGAACAGCAGTTTTTCCATTTCTCCCTCTTCTCATCACTTTGTACCAACTTTCTACTTTTTGTTTCTACGAGTCTCATTATTATAGATGCCTAATATATGTGTAATTTTTGTGTGTGTTTTATGACTATCTTTTTTCACACTGTATAATGTCCTCATGGTTCATTCATGTTGTGACATATGAAAGGATTTCTTCCTTTTCTAAGATTGAATAACATTCTATTGTATGTATTCTTTATTCTTTCAGTGGTCTACTGACATTTAGTTTGCTTCCACTTTTTGTCTAATGTGAATAGTGATGAAATGAACTTTGCTGTGCAAATATCTCTTCAAGATCTTGTTTTTACTTCTTTTGGATATACATCCAGAACTGTGATTACTGAATTATACATTAATCCTATTGCTAACTTTTGGAGGAAATCTCTTCTTTTTCCATGGATGCCACACCCTTTTACATTCTCAACAAGAATACAGGAGGGTATCAATTTCTCCATATCTTCACCAGCAATAGTTATATTATGTTTGTTTGTTTTTGATATTGGCCACTATACCATGTGTGAAGTGACATTGCATTGTGGTTTGGATTTGTATTTTCCTAATCAAGAACTGATGCTTTCAAACTCTGGTGCTAGGGAAGTCTCTTGAGAGTCAATTGGAGAGAAAGGAGACCAACTCAGTCAATTCTAAAGGAAATCAACCTTGACTATTCATTGGAAGGATTGATACTGAAGCTGAAGTTCTAATATTTTGGCCACCTGATGAGAAGAGCCAATTCACTCGAAAAGACTCTGTGGCTGGGAAAAATTGAGGGCAAGAAGAGAAGGAAGGGACAGAGGATGAGATAGTTGGATGATGTCACTGACTCAGTGGACATGAGTTTGAGCAAACTCAGGGAGATAGTGAAGGACAGGGAAACCTGGGACACTGCAGTTCATGGGATTGAAGAGAGTTGGACATGACTTGGTGACTGCACAACAACAGTCAATGATGTTGAGCATATTTTTGTGTGCTTGATGTTTATTTGTATATCTTCTTTGGAAAAATATCTTTCAAGTTTTTTTGTTGTTGAGATGGTGTTCTTTATATATTCTGATATTAATCCCCTATCAATATATGCTTTGCAAATAACATAACATCACATTCCATGGATTTCCTTTTTACTCTATTAATTGTTTCCTTTGTTGCACACAAGATTTTAGATTTGATATAGTCCATTTTTCTAGGTTTTGCTTTTGTTGTCGGTGTTTTTATTGTAATATTTAAGAAACCATTTTCAAACACAATTATCATGAAGAGTTTTCCCTATGTCTTCTAAGATTCTTATTTTTCAGTTCTTGTGTTTAGCTATTTAACTAATTTTGAATTAATGTTTGTATATGGCATAAGGTAATGGTCCAATTTTATTTTTTGTAAATGAGAATATCCAGTTTCCCCAGTGTCATTTGTTGGGGTCCTATGCTGAGGAGACAAACCCTCTTGGCTGGATAAGAGAATGACTGAAACATATAGAAAGGCTGGAGAAGCCTGGACTCTGCTCCTGAAAAGCATGTGCCTACTGGTTTGTCCCCAGGAAGGGCAGAAAAAGTCTGTCCTAGCAGCTGTTGGGTTTCCTGTAACTGCCTGTCACGTTCTCCAGTCCCGGGCCAGGTGAACTCTCTGGCCTGACTCATTTCGTGCTGCAACATGGTGCTTAATCTGAGGTGGCCAGAACCAGAGAAAAGATTTGACCAGGCTGCAGATGCAACCCATTCCTGGGGCAGAGTCTGGGTGAAGTGGTGTTGGCCATTGCTGACACTTACCCAAGTGGGACCCCAGAAGCAGCCAAGACTTCCTACTGTAGCCACTCTATCACAGCTCACACCTGTGCCCCCATATAGGCAGAAAAACCACAAGGGTCCAGCCTGCCCTGAAGAGTAATCCCACAGGGCAGAAGCAGATACAGAAGCTGGGGACAGTGACCAGATGTGAGAGACAAACTGGGTCTCTTTGAAAAGTTATGCTATAAAAATGTATGTACCTTTTTTTGGGGAACATCTTGTTTTCAAGCAGGAGAAGGGGACAACACAAGATGAGATGGTTGGATGGTATCACTGACTCAGTGGACATGAGTTTGAGCAAGATCCAGGAGATGGTGAAGGACAGCGAAGCCTGGCGTGCTGCAGTTCATGGGGTTGCAAAGAGTTGGACATGACTGAGTGACTGAACAACAAAACAATGTCTCACAGCGGAATTGTTGAGTCATACAGTAATTCTGAGTTTAAATTTTTAAATTAATTAATTTATTTTAGTTGGAGGATAATTACTTCACAATATTGTAGTGGTTTTTGCCATACATTGACATGAATCAGCCATGGGTGTCCATGTGTCTCCCATCCTGAACCCCCCTCCCATCTCCCTCCCCATCCCATCCCTCAGGGTCATCCCAGTGCACCGGCCCTGAGTGCCCTGTCTCATGTATCGAACCTGGAGTGGCGATCTATTTCACATATGATAATATACATGTTTCAATCCTATTCTCTCAATCATCCCACCCTTCCCATCTCCCACAGGGTCCAAAAGTCTGTTCTTTACATTTGTGTTACTTTTGCTGTCTCGCATGTAGGGTCATCGTTATCATCTTTCTAAATTCCATATATATGCATTAATACACTGTATTGGTGTTTTTCTTTCTGACTTACTTTACTCTGTATAACAGGCTCCAGTTTCATTAATCTCATTAGAACTGACTCAAATGCGTTCTTTTTATAGCTGAGTAAGATTCCACTGTGTATATGTACCAAAACTTCGTTATCCATCTGTCTGCCAATGGACATCTAGGTTGCTTCCACATCCTGGCTATTGTAAACAGTGCTGCACTGAACATTAGGGTATATGTATCTCTTTCAGTTCTGGTTTCCTCGGTGTGTATGCTCAGCAGAGGGATTGCTGGGTCATATGGCAGTTCTAATTCCAGTTTTTTAAGGAATCTCCACACTGTTCTCCATAGCGGCTGTACTAGTTTGCATTCCCACCAATAGTGTAAGAGTGTTCCCTTTTCTCCACACCCTTTCCAGCATTTATTATTTGTAGACTTTTTGATAGCAACCATTCTGACTAGTGTGAGATGCTACCTCAATGTCGTTTTGATTTGCATTTCTCTGATGATGAGTGATGCTGAGCATCATTTCATGTGTTTATTAGCTATCTGTATGTCTTTTTTGGAGAAATATCTGTTTCGTTCTTTGACCCATTGTTTGATTGGGTCATTCATCTTTCTGGAATTGAGCTTCATGAGCTGCTTATATATTTTTGAGATTAATTCTTTGTCAGTTACTTCCCTGGTGGCTCAGATGGTAAAGTGCCTGCCTACAATGCGGGAGACCCAGGTTCAATCCCTGGGTTGGGAAGATCCTCTGTAGAAGGAAATGGCAACCCACTCCAGTACTCTTGCCTGGAAAATCCCATGGAGGGAGGAGCGTGGTAAGCTACAGTCCATGGGGTCGCAAAGAGTTGGACATGACAGCGACTTCACTACTACTTTGTCAGTTGCTTCATTTGTTATTATTTTCTCCCATTCTGAGGTCTGTCTTTTCACCTTGCTTATAGTTTCTTTAGTTGCACAAAAGCTTTTAAGTTTAATTAGGTTCCAAATGTTTATTTTTGCTTTTGTTTCCATTACTCTGGGAGGTGGATCAGAGAGGATCTTGCTGTGACTTATGTCAGAGAGTGTTTTGCCTATGTTTTCCTCTAGGAGTTTTCTAGTTTCTGGTCTTACATTTAGATCTTTAATCCATTTTGAATTTATTTTTGTGTATGGTGTTAGAAAGTGTTCTAGTTTCATTCTTTTACAAGTGGTTGACCACTTTTCCCAGCACCACTTGGTTTTTTGGGTTTTTTTGTTTTTTTCCATTTATTTTTATTAGTTGGAGGCTAATTATTTTACAATATTGTAGTGGTTTTTGCCATACATTGACATGAATCAGCCATGGATTTACATGTATTCCTCATCTCAATCCTCCCTCCCACCTCCCCCCACCCCATCCCATCCCTTTGGGTCCTCCCAGTTCACCAGCCCCGAGCACTTGTCTCACGCATCCAATCTGGGCAGGTGATCTGTTTCACCCTTGATAATATACATGTTTCAGTGTTGTTCTCTCAAAACATCCCACCCTCACCATCACCCACAGAATCCAAAAGTCTGTTCTGTACATTTGTGTCTTTTCTGTTTTGCATATAGGGTTATCATTACCATCTTTCTAAAATTCCATATATATGCGTTAGTATACTGTATTGGTCTTTATCTTTCTGGCTTACTTCACTCTGTATAATGGGCTCCAGTTTCATCCATCTCATTAGAACTGATTCAAATGAATTCTTTTTAACGGCTGAGTAATATTCCATGGTGTATATGTACCACAGCTTCCTTATCCATTCGTCTGCTGATGGGCATCTAGGTTGCTTCCATGTCCTGGCTATTATAAACAGTGCATTGATGAACACTGGGGTGCACGTGTCTCTTTCAGATCTGGTTTCCTCAGTGTGTATGCCCCGAAGTGGGATTGCTGGGTCATATGACAGTTCTATTTCCAGTTTTTTAAGAAATCTCCACACTGTTTTCCATAGCAGCTGTACTAGTCTGCATTCCCACCAACAGTGTAAGAGGGTTCCCTTTTCTCCACACCCTCTCCAGCATTTATTGCTTGTAGACCTTTTGGATAGCAGCCATCCTGACTGGAGTGTAATGGTACCTCATTGTGGTTTTGATTTGCATTTCTCTGATAATGAGTGATGTTGAGCATCTTTCATGTGTTTGTTAGCCATCTGTATGTCTTCTTTGGAGAAATGTCTGTTTAGTTCTTTGGCCCATTTTTTGATTGGGTCATTTATTTTTCTGGAACTGAGCTGCAGGAGTTGCTTGTATATTTTTGAGATTAATCCTTTGTCTGTTCTTCATTTGCTATTATTTTCTCCCAATCTGAGGGCTGTCTTTTCACCTTACTTATAGTTTCCTTTGTAGTGCAAAAGCTTTTAAGTTTCATTAGGTCCCATTTGCTTATTTTTGCTTTTATTTCCAATATTCTGGGAGGTGGGTCATAGAGGATCTTGCTGTGATTTATGTCAGAGAGTGTTTTGCCTATGTTCTCCTCTAGGAGTTTTATAGTTTCTGGTCTTACATTTAGATCTTTAGTCCATTTTGAGTTTATTTTTGTGTGTGGTGTTAGAAAGTGTTCTAGTTTCATTCTTTTACAAGTGGTTGACCAGTTTGCCCAGCACCACATGTTAAAATGGTTGTCTTTTTTCCATTGTATATCCTTGCTTCCTTTGTTGAAAATGAGCTGTCCATAAGTACGTGGATTTACCTCTGGGCTTTCTATTCTGTTCCATTGATCTATATTTCTGTCTTTGCCCAGCACCACTTGTTAAAGAGATTGTCTTTTCTCCATTGTATATTCTTGCCTCCTTTGTCAAAGATAAGATGTTCATAGGTGTGTGGATTTATCTCTGGGCCTTCTATTTTGTTCCATTGATCTATATTTCTGTCTTTGTGCCAGTACCATGCTGTCTTGATGACTTGGCTTTGTAGTAGAGCCTAAAGTCAGGCAGGTTGATTCCTTCAGTTCCATTCTTCTTTCTCAAGATTGCTTTGGCTATTCCAGATTTTTTGTATTTTCATACAAATTGTGAAATTATTTGTTCTAGTTCTGTGAAAAATACCATTGTTAGCTTTGGTGATTCATATTTATACATATATATTTTATTGCATAAGTCATGTTCAACTTCTTGGTGACCCCATAGACCTAGCCTTCCAGGCTCCTCTGTCCATAGGATCTTCCAGACAAGAATACTGAAGTGGTTGCCATTTCTTTCTCCAGGGTTTTTCCCGACCCAGGGATGGAACCCACATCTCCTGCATTAGCAGGCGGGCCCTTTACCATAAGTCACTGGGGCTAATCATGGAGGTTAATACATATACATATATATTTTATTGCATAAATGCTTGCATATAATCAATGTAAAATATGGTCAACATGTAGCATTTGTCTAACTGACTGAACTTAATTTCCAAATCTAACATACTTGTTTTGACTGTTGACTTATTTTGTTCCATGCTCTTTTGATTTTTTTTTTTAAATCTATTTTGCAGTGGGGAATTTTTTTTCTTTTAGGAATTTAAGTTTTCTGTTGAATTAAGAAATGGAAATTATAGTTGTTCTTTCTTCTGGTGTTTCCTCTTATACCTTCCATAAATAATGTTTAAAATAGAGTTAATAATTCTTAAAGTCTTACAAAATCTGAATCATTTATTCATTAAGCTCTTCATTCACTCAAAAATATTTATTAATATCAAATATGTGCACATTGTTTTGCCATACAATGCAAATATTAACATAAATACATAATTCTAATCACTCAGATTTTGACTAAAATCTGGTGAATTAATGTTATTGATACTTTTTATATTATTATGATGTTAAATGAGAAATATATTTCATCTACTGCCAGACATACACCATACCTACAATGCCTGCATCTTTTTCAATTATATTAAGAAAATTCAAAGGATGGCTCACTGTTCTGTCTGACAGAGAGTTGAGTATTCTTTTTTTTATTATTTTTATTTATTTTTTTGGGTCTGCTGGATCTTCTTTGCTACAAGGTTTTTTCTCTAATTGCGATGAGCAGGGCTGCTCTCTAGACGCAGTGCTCAGGTTTCTCATTGCTGTGGCTCCTTTTGTTTTCTTAGAGCATGGGCTTTAGAGCACAGGCTCAAAAGTTGTGGCAGAGAGGCTTAGCTGCTCCGCAGCATGTGGGAACTTTCCTAATCAGCTATTGAACCTGTGTCTCCTGCATTGGCAGGTAGTTTCCCTAAAACAGCCACCAGGAACATCCACAGCTGAGTGTAAAGAATGTGATGCTTGAAGTTGGATTTGGTTGTGGTTGGGCACAAAACAGAATAGAACATTGCAAAATTACAAAGCTAAAAATATTGGTGAAAGTGAGTAGGAAAGCAAACAACTACAGAAGAAAGAAAGGAAGACACTGATTAGCAGAATTCTAACCATGCATTAGATGCAACATCATTTGTCTTTTCCTCTTTGAGAATTCTCTGTATCTCTTCCAAACTTTTACTTAGTTTCATTTCTACTTCTATCTGTATTGCTCTTTTCTCAAAAATGTGAAAGTCCCTGGGTGGAGGAGAGGGGTCTATGAACTAGGAAGGTCAACAGTGAAGCAAAGAGGACCCTACAGGAGCACACAAAGTAGATCCTACCAAGTAATGATATCCACTCATCATCTGCAGTTTCAAATCAGTTTTCCAAAGACTCTTTATTAAGTGTGAATTAATAGTCAAAGATGAAAGTGAAAGAGGTGAGTGAAGAAGTTGGCTTAAAGCTCAACATTCAAAAATCCAAGATCATGGCATCCAGTCCCATCACTTCATAGCAAATAGATGGGGAAACAGTGGAAACAGTGGCTGACTTTATTTTTTGGGGCTCCAAAATTACTGCAGATGGTGATTGCATCCATGAAATTAAAAGACGCTTACTCATTGGAAGAAAAGCTATGACCACCCTCGACAGCATATTAAAAAGCAGAGACATTACTTTGCCAACAAAGGTCTGTCCAGTCAAGGCTCTGGTTTTTCCAATGGTCATGTATGGATGTGAGAGTTGGGCTAGAAAGAAAGCTGAGTGCTGAAGAATTGATGTTTTTGAACTGTGGTGTTGGAGAAGACTCTTGGGAGTCCCTTGGACTGCAAGGAGATCCAATCAGCCCATCCTAAAGGAGATCAGTCCTGGGTGTTCCTTGGAAGGACTGGTGTTGAAGCTGAAACTCTAATACTTTGGCCACCTGTTGCGAAGAACTGACTCATTTGAAAAGACCCTGATGCTGGGAAAGATTGAAGGCAGGCGGAGAAGAGGATGACAGAGGATAAGATGGTTGGATGGCATCACTGATTTGATGGACATGGGTTTGGGAGGACTCCAGGAGGTGGTGACGGACAGGGAGGCCCGGCATGCTGTGCTTCATGGGATCACAAAGAGTCGGACACGACTGAGTGACTGAACTGAACTGAACTGAACTGAATAGTCAAAGAATGTATGACATTTGATAAATAGTTCCAATATTAATAATAAAAACAATGAAAACTATAAAATAAAATATTGAAATTTAGAGCTTATTAAAATAACATATATGAAGCAGAATAAGTATATTTGCATCAATATATATCTTCTTTAGTCTACCATTTTTTTATTTTGTTGTAAGTATAATTGAATATCATCACTTCCTTTGAGATGAATATATTCACCAGCTGTGTGTATCCATACTGTTTTTCTGTAGATACTACAAATACCAACCACAGAGTTTTTCAAAATTATATATCCTGATAAGTGAAGTGAAGTCGCTCAGTTGTGTCTGACTCTTTGCGACCCCATGGACTATAGCCTACCAGGCTCCTCTATCCATGGATTTTCCAGGCAAGAGTTCTGGAGTGGGTTGCCATTTCCTTCTCCATATCTTGATAATACATGCTAAATATTTAAACTATTGAAAGGAAACAAATAAATAGCAAACATTTAGGAGAAACAGATTATGCAAATCTCAGTTTTTAGATTAAAATGAACAAATGACTAAATTTTAAAAATTTTGATAGTTACACAGTAATTTAATTCAGTAATTCATTTCAAACAATTTTTCTGAAGCTAAGTTTTAATTATCTGTTTTACTTTTTATAGTATGACTATCTGGAGTGCTCCAAAAATCAAAACTATGTCAAGTAGAGGAAAATTACTGAAAACCAGAAACAATTGGTTTTACATTATGCTGAGATATCTCAGTTATTTTTCTCTCCTTTTGTTACATGATTTCATATAGGTCATTAGCAATTTTGATATCAGTTTACTCACTAAAACAAGTGTATAATAAATTACTTTATATATTTTAATTAAAGTGAATAATACTCATTATTTCATAAAATCTCATGACCTAGAAAAAAGTTATTATCAATATCATATAATTTAATGTTACCTAAATATCTCCATACTCAAAAATCTTTACACTCATAGTATATATTAAGTCTCTAATAATCCAACACTTTAGTAAAACCAACTTTAAGATGCCAGGCTGTGAAATTAGAGGGCTTTCATTTTGTCTAAATTCCATAATCTCCAGGCTGAAGATAGTGACCAAGGTTCTAATTTTCACTAATGTTTTTTTCCTCAGTCTTGAGAAGGACAAAACAGTATGAATTGCCTTATGGTATGAAGTTTGTGTTTTGATGAACTAAGCTAACACTTAATGTTACAAAAGTTCCTGTTTCACTAGGAATATACAATACATGTTAGTGCTGGGATGAGAATAAAAATGACCATGACTTTGTACCACCACTACCACCAAGAATACCATGAACCTGAGTAACTCCTTTTCAGACACTGTCAGAGAAATTATTAAGAATAGTAGCCTTGCATATTTTTCCTCTTAGCGAAGATGTTCCAAGACCTCAGAGATTCCAACAGCTCAAAGTTCCAGGTCTCTGAGTTCATTCTTTTGGGATTCCCAGGCATTCACAGCTGGCAGCACTGGCTCTCCCTGCCCCTGACTCTGCTCTGCCTCTTAGCTCTCAGCGCCAACATCCTTATGCTGATCATCATCAACAAGGAGGCAACACTACACCAGCCTATGTACCATTTCCTGGGCATCCTGGCCGTGGTATATATGGGCATGGCTACCAACATTACGCCCAAGATTTTGGCTATCTTGTGGTTCAATGCTAAGTCTATCAGTCTCCCTGAGTGCTTTCTGCAAATGTATGTCATATATACATTTATGTTTATGGAATCAGGCATCTTTGTCTGCATGGCTATAGATAGATATGTAGCCATCTGTCAACCACTACACTATCCATCAATAATCAACAAATCTTTTGTGGTCAAAGCCACTGTGTTCAGGACAGTCAGAAACAGTCTGTCTTCTATCCCTGTGCTTGTGTTGGCTGCTCAGAGACACTACTGCTCAAAAAACCAAATCAAGCACTGTCTTGGAGTCACTCTACTCTTGGAGTCACTAGCCTATCCTGTGATGACAAGAGAATCAACAGTGTCTATCAGTTACTTCTGGCCTGGACACTCATGGGAAGTGACTTGGGTTTGATTATTATATCCTATGTTCTAATTCTTCACTCTCTGCTGAAGCAGAGCTCAGCAGAAGCTGCACCCAAGGCCTTAAGTACTTGCACTTCCTACCGTATCCTAATCCTTTTTTTCTATACAATTCTTATTGTCCTTTCTGTCACCCATGGTGCAACAAAGACAGTTCCCCTCATCCCAGTTCTACTCAATGTACTTGAAAATGTCATTCCTCCTGCCCTCAATCCCATGGTCTATGCACTCAAGAACAAGGACCTGAGACATGGCTTATATAAGTTCCTTAAGCTGAACTGCCAAGGCAGCTAACTTGGAGAGGATGCTCACCTTTGTAATATCCCCATG
The DNA here is from genome assembly GCF_019320065.1 of Cervus canadensis. Taxonomy (NCBI): domain Eukaryota; kingdom Metazoa; phylum Chordata; class Mammalia; order Artiodactyla; family Cervidae; genus Cervus; species Cervus canadensis. Next base: position 43,672,308 of record NC_057396.1, on the reverse strand, counting down.
TATATATCCATTATATCCTCCTAGGATTGTAAATGGAAGAAGAACTAAGAAACAATGACATTTTTTGGTTGAGTCAAGTAACCTATTGCAACTAATGATATGTCCAAAAAAGCAGTAAAACTAATTTTTTGGCATGTTTTTCAAGAAATTTCTTTGTTATACAAAATGATGATTCCTCCAAAAATCCAAAGGAAAGAGAAGCAGAATAAATATTTCATTTTCTTACCTAGTTGCCCTGGCTAAAACTTCCAGACAATGTGGTTAAATCAGATATCTGCCATTCTATTGTTTTTAATTAGAGCCTTTAAGCCATGTACATTTGATATAATTACTGATAGGGTAGCACTTCCTCCTACCATTTGTCTATTGGATTTATGATGTGTCATTATCTTTTTTAAAAGATCAAGGACTTGAACGGACATTTCTCTGAAGAAGATGTACAATTGCTAACAAGCACATGAAAAATGCTCAATATATGCACTCAAGATTCTTGCAAGGGGGTCAGTCAGGGCTTATATATGTTTTTAAGCTAGACAACAAGAGCACTTAACATGGAGAAGGTGCTCATTTTTCCAAATATGTATCCATCATATTCTCTGAGACTTTGAAATGGCAAAAGCGATAAGGACACTGACACTGGCAGTTTTTCAGTTAGCATAAGGAATTTGTGATGAAAAATGAAACTTTAAAAAAAGTATTGAAGCTAATATTTGTAATCTTAGTTGTCAAGAGAGATCTTCATTTAAAACAGAATAACACATTGATTCTCACTACCTCAAGAAATTCAAGAGATGTGCAAGTAGAATATGCATTACTTTTCCAGACAAAGATGAATAGGCACGATTAAACCAAATATCTGACAGTCCTTTCTTTTTAATTCCAGGTACATTTTATATAGCTGCTGAAAGCACAGGATTTACTTCAACCATTTGTGCATTTGCATCCTAATGCATTTTATATCTTTTTAAATGGATAAATAACTTGAATAGGTATTTCTCTGAAGAAGATGTACAAGGCCTATAAGCATATGAAAAGATGCTCAACATTATTTTTCATTAAACAAATTCAAATCAAAACCACAAAAGAGACCGCTATTTCCCCTAAAAGGGTTTTTTAGTTTAGTTTTTTTTTTTAAATTAAATTAGCAAGTGTTGCTGTTTAACATACCGGGGTCCTAGTACATTGCTTTAGAAATATAAAATCATTCAGGAGCTGTGGAAAACAGTTCTGGCAATTAGAAAGACACATTTGCTGTGTAACTCAAGAATTCAACACTTAAGTGTCTATCCAAAATATTGGAAAGCTTGTATGAAAAAAACTTGTACATTCATATTCATAGCAGCCCTACTAGAAAAAAGCTAGAAAGAACCCTTCATCTATTGAATGTTAAAACAAAACTATATATATATGTATACAAGGAGTTATTAATCATTCATATAAAATGAAGTACTAGTATATACTGTTATGTAAATGCTGTAGAGGATGTGGAAAACGAGAACCCCCCTGCATTGTCGGTGGGAATATAAACTGGTACAGCCACCATGAGAAACAGCATGGATGCTCCTCAGAAAACTAAAAATAAAATTGCCATAGTATCCAGCATTCCAATGCCTGGCCGTATAGCCACACAAAACTCTCATCCAAGAAGATACAGGCACCAATATGTTCTTAGAAGCTCTATTCACAATAGCCAAGACTATTTTACATACTTCTGGGAAATATCCGAAATAGAACCAATCTAAATGTCCATCAACAGATATACGGATAAAGGAAATGTGGTACATATATATAATGGACTACCATTCAGCCATAAAAAGAACAAAACAATATCACTTACAGCCACACAGGTGGACCCAGAGATTGTCATACTGAATGAAGTAAGTCAGATAGAGAAAGACAAATCATACAAATATCACTTACATGTGGAATCTAAAAAAGTGGTTAAAATGAACTTATTTACAAAAGAGAAATAGATTCACAGATATAGAATACAAATGTATGGTTTACTGGAGAGAGCAAATGGGGGGAAAGATGGAGTGGAGATTGTGTTTAGCTGGGTTTAGCAAATGTAAACTATTATATGTGGAATGAATAAGCAGCAAGGGCTTACTGTATAGCACAGAGAATTATATGCAGTATCCTATGATAAATAATAATGGGAATGAATATTTTGAAATGTATATATATGTATAACTGAATTCCTTTTCTGTATAGCAGAAATCAATACAACTTTATAAATCAAATATACCTCAATAAAAATAAATTAAAATTGTATGCTGTTATGGAGATGAAACTTGAAAGCATCATCTTAAGTGAAAAAACCCAATATAAATCATTAAGTATTCTATGATTTCTTTTATATGAGATATTCAGAATAGGTAAGCTCATTGAATCAGAAGGCAAATTATTTATTGACAAGAGCTAGAAAACCGGGGGAATGAGTGACTGATTAACTTTTGTGGAGTTTCCTTTTGAGGTAACAAAAATGTTTTGGAACTATATAGTGTTGATATTTGCACAGCCTTCAATTTACTTTTCAAAGAGTAAAATAGTTAATTTAATGGTATGTGAATTTCACCTCAATAAAAAATGATTAAGTGAAAAAACACTGTGCTAAAAGTTTTCTTCTACATGTAAACTTGTATCATTTTTCTGCAAAATAAAGCATAAATCTAAGAATGGAAATCACTAAATAAATTGTGGAAGTATGTATGATGTACTTTCATTTAGTCATAATTTTGCTGAAATAGCCCTGCTGTGAATGTCCATTTAAACTTGAAGAATTTTTGTTTTAATATAACATTGTCAAAACTTTTTTTCAAAAACACATATAACAAATGTTCACTAAAAATTTTGACATATATACCTTATCATGTGTAAAATAGATAACTAGCTGGAAACTGCTATATAACACAAGGAGCCGAGCCCAGCCCTCTGTGACAACCCACAGGGGTGAAATGGATAGAGGGGAGGGAAGCTTGAGAGGAAGTGTGTGTGTGTGTGTATATATATATATATATAATAATATATAAAGAATATTAAAATATATATAATATATAAAAAGAATAATGAATACATATAAATAATATAATATAAATTATATAATATAATATTAATATATTAAAATATAATATTATATATGATATATATAATAATTAATTCACATTGGTATATGCCAGAGACAATCACAACATTGTAAAGAAATTGTCCTTAAATAAAAAAAAAACATGTATCTGGTAAATGTAATTTCTGAAATTTAAGTGTTGAAATTATCTCTTTCCAAACTTGTTTTATTTTTCCAATTAATAAAAATATGGAGGCACTGATTTTATCATCCAACTAAAGAGTATAAATCTAGAAGCAGTTGCTATGTTTTATTATTAGTTATTGCCATTATATCATCACTATTAATCTCAAATTTTGGGCATCTAAATATTCTAGATAATTCTGTAAATGTCAAAATTAGTAATTTTAATTAAACACTACAGTGTTCATTCTATAGCCCCTATATATACTTCTTCACACAAAGCAAATAGATGCATATAGATGCATGTATATGAAATTATTCTCTTGTTTATGTCTTATCTTATAGATGATAGGAACGTAAACCTTCCATTTTCCTCCTCAGATAGGAGTTAGTTTAATTCCCATGAATAGCCTCTGTATCTTTAATGTTGTGCATATGCTCTTGGGATAAATTGCATACATTTTTCTTTAAATTCCACATTCAATAGTATGAATAACAAAGGATTAAGGAATTGAGGATTGTGCATGTACACATATTGCAGAATCGTGATATCTTTTGACTAATATCCTAAACACCTGAACCAGATTGCATTCAGCTCTCTGCTGAACCAGAAACTAAGGTACTAAAGACACACAAAAGAAGGAGTAGAAGCAGCATTTTTAATTTATTCTTTAAGCAATAAAAAAAGGTAGACAGGGTTTTTGGATGCATATTAATTTATTATTATGTTTGCACAACTTCAGTTTTGATTCTATCTACACATTTTGGAGAAGAGATAATAAATAGTAGAAACAGATCATAAAAAGTATACTTTAAGTTTTCAAATTAGAATACTGATAAATGATTAGATGAAGTGTACCTTAGATATAGTACAAATAAATTTAGCAGGCCTGTGCCAAAACATTAATGTTACACTCATTGTTTTGTGATTTGATTAATTTTCAATTGACATGCGATTAACCCATTCTAACGAGGATTATTCAGCTTTACTACAACTGAAATAGTTCATAATATATATTTAACAATTTGTTCACAGTTTTCCTCTTCTTATACGAGAAGGTTCTGGGAGTACTATATCCTCAGTGATGTTATTTACAGAGATGAAAAAATAAACAAAAAGAAAATAGATGGATGTGTGAATAATTGAAACATTCTGTAACTCAAGTGCTTTCAATTTGTCTCCCATAATGTCTTCCACAGAAAGAAACAATATTCTGCAATAAATATTAAAGTCATTATTTTTCATTTAAAATTTTGCATTTATTTTCTTTATCTTCATTCCTTGCTATTTATGCATGCTCTCACACAACACACAAATACACACATATGGAACTATTCACTTATTTACATACCATTGTATAGGTAGTAAGAACCGAAAACTTTCATTACTTTTTATCTTCCCATAGGAGCAAGCTTGATTCCCACAAGAGCACCTGTGCCTCCAGTATTTTGAAATCTCGTCTTGGGATTTGCAACACATATTTTTCCTTAAATGCTCATTTCCATAGTACAGATAACAAAGGATTAAAAAGTTGAGAATTGTGTGCATACATGTATATATATATTTGTAGAATTGTGATGTTTTTTTAACCAAACTACTGACCATCTGAAACAGATTGCATTCAGCTTATTGCTTCCTCACTGGAAAACAAGGTATTAAAGGGCATATAAAAGTGAGAATGCAGACAGAATTCTTTTACTTAGTAGGCAGCATAAAGAAGTGGAGAGTTTTGGGATGTATATGAATGGACTGTTAAGATTCTTACAATTTGGTGTTTGATTCCATCTACCCAGTTGAAGGCAGAAGTGTTGTAAAAGATTGAGCTTTCCTGAAAATGTTTACTTCCTCACAGATTGCAATCCAGTGTAACTTTCCATCATGACTATGACTATCTAGTTATTTTCCTAAACAAATAGGCATCTTTGGTTCTATTGTAGTGGAAGTCAAGTTTAAATCACTCCCGTAACAAGAAGAATGGGAGAATAGCTACAGAATGGTCACATTCTCTATCATGGTCACAAAACTCTTGCTTTTTACCTGCCCTCCTATTCTTCTCAAATGAGAATCTAATTTACATTCTAGAGACACTATTTTGACTGTTTTTATAATCTATTTTAGATGGCAAATTTAGTTGGAGGAATCCACTGTCATATCCAGAGAACAAACAGTCATAAAATTGAGGACAGTCTAGTAAGGAAATAAACTGATTATCTATGGAAATTAGGAATGAGAATAAATGACAGACTATAAAATATTGTACTTGATAAGTTCTGGTATTCATGTATTGATGTTACTATTTATCAATTCTTATATATTGATATACTTGCCCACTGACAGCACAGTATGAATCCATTTTCTTTGGTGAACAATTTAGCTTAATGTGTCAAAATCAGTTTCAATGTAATTTGGAAAAGGTCTAATTTGTGGTTAATATTTTGTTACTTGGTATAAGCTTCTATATTTAAGAGTTTGGTAAATTGATAGAAAATAAGATATTCTCACATAACAATAAAGTTAGTTTCATTAACGGACACTAGAACCATAAAAAGGAAAACACAAGGGACATAAATAGGATATTCCATCTCATATTTAAGAATTATATTCTTAAAAATAGAGCACAGGTAATTTTGGAATATTTTATATTCTCAATTTCTGTGTATCTATGTTTTCCCTAGCTTTTCTACTTCTATCAATATTATATGAATTCCTAAAATTGAGTTGGTTGATCAGACATATTGAAAGGGACAAATGAGCAGCAATCTTGTTTTTCATCACTTATGACAATTTCATTTATGCTGGCCAAATAATTTTCAAAAATATATGCTAAAGTCTAAATTTTTTCCACTCATACAAACATGAATATATCTATGGTGTTTGTGTGCATGTGTTTTTGCATATATATGTATATGTACATGTATATGTGAATTGTTAGCTTTGTTACTTTTGATAATGCCTGTAAAAGTTATCTGAAAAATATAATGTACACAAAGTAGAACTTTACACACCTGACAGAAAAAAAACTTGATGACAATATTGGTAATCAAGGAAACATATTCTTTTATTGTCAACATATATTGTTCTTTTGTCTATAATGCAGATTACAAGGTGTCTGTTAGCTTTGCAGTTATTAGCTTATGTCAACACCAATGATGATAACTAGGTAATGAAGAATCAAATAATAAGCTGATATATGGTAAACACTGATAACTAAGGATGCAATGAAGAGGTCCCTAGAAGGATACTGCTGCTGCTGCTGCTAAGTCGCCTCAGTTGTGTCTGACACTATGCGACCCCATAGACGGCAGCCCACCAGGCTCCCCGGTCCCTGGGATTCTCTAGGTAAGAACACTGGAGTGGGTTGCCATTTCCTTCTCCAATGTGTGAAAGTGATACTAAGTACTATCAATTGATGAGACTCACTCCTAACCTGGGATTTCAAATCACCTTTATAAAAATTCTTTATTAAATGTGAATTGGTAGTCAAAAATTGACAATTAAGAAACATTTCCAAAATAAAAGGTAAAAAACAAAGCAAGCTATAAAAATAAATCATTAAAACTTTGAAGTTTGAAATAACATTCAGGGAGCAAAATAGGACCTTCCCAACCCAGGTATCTAACCAAGTCTCTCCCATTGTGAGCAGATTCTTTACCAGCTGAGCCACTAGGGAAGCCCGAGTACTACGGTAGGCAGTCTATCCCTTCCCCAGCAGATATTCCCAACCCAGGACTTGAACCGGGGTCTGCTGCACTGCAGGCAGATTCTTTACCGAGTTATCAGGGAAGCCCCGTATATAGAAAGTGAAGTCTCAGTCGTGCCAACTTTTTGTGACCCCATGGACTGTAGCCCACCAGGCTCCTCCATCCATAGAATTTTCTAGGCAAGATACTCTTGCCTAGAGTGGGTTGCTGTTTCCTTCTCCAGGGGATCTTCCCTACCCAGGGATATATGCATATATATCTATAAGTCGGACATGACTGAAGTGACTTAGCATGCAGGCATATAAAAACAAGTCATAAATGTGGTAGTGCTTATGGTAAAGAATCTGCCTGCCAGTTGTGGCAATGCAGGGGACGCAAGGGGCATGAGTTTGATCTCTGGGTTGGGAAGATCCCCTGGAGGAGAAAACGGCAACCCACTCCTGTATTCTTGCCTGGAAAATCCCAAAACAGAGAAGCCTGGCGGGCTACAGTCTATGGGGCCACAAAGAGTTGGACATGACTGAGCGACTGAGCACACACACACACATAAATATAAATATATATGTATAGTATATTCACAATGAGGAGATAAAAGTAAGATCATGGAAATTCATAATGTTAGACAACAAAATATGTGAAGATATTTGGGAGATATAATGAAGGAACTTTTCTGGAAACTGTAGCAAATACATAGAACCTAAAAAAATTTAAGTAGCAAAAAGTGAGAATAAATTCAGAAGAACCAATATCTGACTAACAGAAGTTGTAAAAAGATACAAAGAAAAGATAAGTTAAGAAGAAATTAGCAAAATTCAGTGAAAAAAAAAATTCCAAAAGAATAGAATAGAGTTCTAAGTCTCAAAAACTCATTAAGTGCCTTTGCAATAAGACATACACAAGCACACTTACACCTTTATTATTACCATTAAACTACAAAACTCAAAAAATGTAAAATGTTTTCAATTAGTGTAGGGCAAAAAAACATATAAATGAAAAAATACAAAGGAAAAATAATTGACATATAAAGGATCAAGAATCAGAATGTTCCTTTAAAATCAACATTGGAAGCTGAGACAATAGAGAAATGTCTTCAAAATTCTGAAGGAAAATAAAGTTAAAGCTAGAATTTTTAATTCAGCAAAATGATAAATTTAACAAGCCATATTCAGACATGGATATGCTCAGAAACATGTCTTCCATGCAGTCAGAAATATAGAAATAAGAATAATCAGGTCCACAAATAGTGATATGACACAGACAGAAGATGAAGGGGGATTTCTGGATGAGAATCATGTGTCAAAACTAGCAAAGGCTGTGTTTCAGAGAAGCAGAAGTACAGAGACTTTCTAGAAATAGACAAATTATATAGGAAGGACTATCACTGATAGATTGTGTTTAATTGTCAACAATAACAGTAAAAGTGTTCTACAGTTCTAAAAATGAGTTAAAATGCCTGAGATATCTATACCAAATATTAAGCCCGATAAAATTGTCATCAAAAGGAAAAATATTGAACAGAGGAAGAAAATATAATTATCATATGATGAGACTTAATTAACAATAATACAATAAAAATTAATGATTTCAACAGCAACAATCATAAAGGAAAAAAGAAGAAAAAGCAAGGTAAACAAACTATTTAGAAATGCAAAGGTCAATTCTGTGGAGGTCTGAAATATAGGAAAGTGAACTTCAGCAATCATAATGATGAAGCTGAATATTTTTATTTTCCTTATTTTTATATGGCACTATTTTTTCTAACACATTTCTCTGTCAAAATTTAGAAGAAATAAATCATAAAGAAGAGGTCAGAGAGGGCTCAGTTTTTTAATTGGACATACAGCAACTCAGACATGTAGAAGTCTCATCTACATAGTGCCTCCATTTAATCAATTATAAAGTGCAGATTAATTTAAAAATACTTCCTGGACTTGTGAGGATTAATGAGTTAACATTTGTAAAGTTTAGTACAGCAGAAAAATAACACTTTAAAATCAATAACAGCAATAAAAACAACCTTATCTTGTGTCAGGTCATGGGAGAAGTGATCAACAAAGTTTGCCTTAAAAAAACACTCATCAGAATATATGTATCACAATTAACATTTAGATAAGATATTCTAAAAAAACCTCATTAGAAAGATCTCAATATAATCGCCTTTAGTTATAAATTTATGAGGATTTAATCTATGCCATTTTTTGTTTCAAAATAATGTGGAAACCATATTTGTGACAAAACTTGGAACATAGTGACTGCTAAATAACTATTGAATGAATTGATAAATTGAACTAACATAGAACACATATTGGTTTTAACTTATTTAAGTATTCTACTGCATTTAAAAATTTGATCATTTGATACTAAAATGCACAGTTGGCTGAAAGAAGTCAAGAGTGAAAGAGAGAGAGAGTACAACTAAGATTTTTCTCCTTTTCCACCTCTAACCCTGAAAGATTGGAAAAGAGACAACAAAGATACCCACAAAAATCCTACTAGCTGCTTAATGATTATACCAACTTGATCATGATAATTCTAAACCAAACAGACCTGACACCAGCTTCATTCATTCTTACTGGAATCCCAGGACTGGAGGACAGGCATTTCTGGATTTCTTTGCCATTCTGCACAATGTATGTTGTGGCTGTGGTTGGTAATTGTGGACTCCTCTACCTTATTCGATATGAGGATTCCTTGCACAAGTCCATGTATTACTTTTTGGCCATGCTATCTCTAACTGACCTTGTCATGTGCACTACTACAATTCCTAAAGCCCTCTGCATCTTCTGGTTCCATCTTAAGGAAATTAGCTTTGATGAATGCCTGGTCCAGATGTTCTTCATCTATGCCTTCACAGGGATGGAGTCTGGGGTGCTTATGCTTATGGCCTTAGACCGCTATGTGGCCATCTGCTACCCTCTGCATTATTCAACTATCCTCACCAATCCTATCATTGCAAAGGCTGGGCTTGCCACTTTCCTGAGAGGTGTGTTGCTTGTCATTCCCTTGACTTTCATCATCAAAAGACTACCCTATTGCAGAGGCAATATAATACACCATACCTACTGTGACCACATGGCTGTAGCCAAATTATCTTGTGGAAATATCAAGATCAATGTCATCTATGGTCTAATGGTCGCCCTCCTGATTGGGGGTTTTGACATCTTGTGCATCTCAGTCTCCTACACCATGATCCTCTGGGCGGTGGTCAGCCTCTCCTCCGCAGAAGCTCGGCGGAAGGCCTTCAGCACCTGCACTGCCCACATCTGTGCTATAGGTTTCTCCTACAGCCCAGCCTTCTTCTGTTTCTTTTCCCACCGCTTTGGGGGTCACAGGATTCCTCCATCATGCCACATCATTGTGGCCAATATTTATCTGCTCTTGCCTCCCACTATGAACCCTATCGTCTATGGAGTGAAAACCAAGCAGATACGAGACTGTGTCATAAGGATCCTTTTAGGTTCTAAGGATACTAAACCCCACAGCATATGAAAGGGATATATATCAGCTAAGGGAAGAGAAATGAAGGGAAAGAGGAGCAAGGGAAAGAGAAAGGAGGAGGAAAGGGAAGAGAATCCAGGGGAGAAAATAGAAGCAAAAGGGAAACTTCTGTAGGCAATATAATCAGGGTCTAATAATGCCTTCCTGAGAGCACCATTTTGGCCATGACATAAAAGAGTGTTTACTGCATTCCCAGTAAGTGTCTCCAGAATCTCAACATCACTGGCATGGCCACCATACTTTATAAGTGTTTTCATCTCCTCACTCTGAGAAGGACTCATCTCATCATTAACCAATATCTCCATGAACAAAAACATCAAAGAATGCTGAGACAATTGAGGGAAAGAAAATCAGCTTCAATGATTGTCTGATGGAAAGAGATAATCTGCAGCCAGATGCCACTTTATCCTATATTCAAATAGGGACTGGAATTTCCAGTTTGAAGGCTATTGTTATTTTCCTCTGGAAAATAAATTCTATATTTTGCTCATCATTATCAAAATTCCTCTATTTTCAATGTTGTCTTTCTGATGGAAAAACTAGGAAGTATACGTGAGGTCATTAATTTAATGAGGTCAAAGTCTCTGGATTTCTAATTTAGAAATACACTATTCATCTGACAGCATTCTTCTTTTGTGGATCTCAAATAAAACTACTTCCCCACAGACCGGCGGGATCTTCAGGTTTATTCAAGATGGCCTTCAAAACTACATAGTCTGGAGAGACAGCATAATCTGTTAAACAAATTAAGAAACATAATGATAAATGTTATTTTATAAGCACAGAATAAGAGAGGAAAGTACTTATTTTGTGTCTTCTTTCCATCTGAGAATGAAATCTACATTCTCTTTAAATTTTTCACAAATTAATAATTAGAGGAGAGACAAAATAAAATAGTAATTTTACATTAATATTACAGAAGTAATGTAAATTAGATAGAATAAAGAGAAACTCAATTTTACTCTGATCCCTCTCTAACCAACTAACAAGAAAACACATTTCTTCCATTCAATTTATGTGAACTCATTACACTTTATTTAATTTTTCCCAGTTTTCCCCTACTACTTCCATTTAAAAATCATACCAAAAAACCACCCTGCCTCTTAAAATAGAATATTTTCTCACTTTTAAGAATAAGCCTTCTATAACGAATTGTCAACATTCACTTTTTCCTCTTTCTCAAAACAAAGCCAGCTTAGGCATCTTCTTTCCTACCCATCACCTGGAATTACTTTAGTGACTTCACCATTGCCTTCCAGCTTGAATTGAATAAGTTATTCTCCATTTTCATCCAATATTACCTCTCAGAAATATTGAACATAATTCATTTATTCCTGATACTTACAAATACATTTTTTTTTTTACTTCAGAAACATTAAATATTTAATGCTTTCTTCACCTTTCACAATCACCAGTATTATGGAGTGGCTTGTTCTTTTTTTCTTAAGGATTTTTTGTTTGTTTGTTTGTTTTTTAATATGGACCATTTTTAAAGTCTTCATTGAATGTGTTACACTATTTATTTCTCTTTTATGCTTTCTTTTTGGCTCCAATGTATGTGAAATCATAGCTCCCTGATTAGGGATCGAATCTGCAACCCCGTATGTTGGAAGGTAAAGTCTTAATTACTGGCTGTCAGGGAAGTCCCTCTTTGCCTTGCTTTTGATGTTAATAAGATGAAGTCTGAAAACTCCTTGTTAAGTATGATACAACTTGGGCTTTTCAGTAAATATCCTTTATTCAATCAAAAAGTTTTCCTCTTTTTAAAATTGTTTTTATTATAAATTGACATAGAAATATATAAAATGATTTTACATAATTTCTATAAATATTGGATCATTATATGATTTTTTATCTTTTTTTAATGCTGTAAAGAAATATTTAACTTTGCTAAATTAAATCAAAAGTGTATCATTGGAATAAACATTCTTTGATTATTTATATGGTTTTAGAGCAGTGTTACTGGTTAACTTTTATTTATAAATTTTAATATAAATTTATGAAGAAACTACACCTATAACTTTGTTTCCATTGATATATATTACTTGCACAGCACACACGTTTGACCTTATAAGCACCTTGTGAATAAATTGTACGTCTTTCCTATTTTACTATATCTGGTCATACTTTGTATAATTCAAGAATAAAGAAACTTGTTCTTCTTCAGTAAAGAGAAACAATATAGATCCATTGTTTTTGATGGCATACTTGCTTGTTAGGGGAATACAGTGGATTGGAGAGATTTGAATAAGAGGTTAATTTCTTTAATAAGTTTTCCTTGCTTATGTTTTAATTCTTTTGTGTTATTTTTCATTTTCAAATTTGTTAGCTTATAGTATTTGTAATATAAACATTATTTTAAGTTGAGTGCATGCTATTTATTTCTCATGATCTTTGAAGGTCTGAATTTGGTTTAATTGTATCTCATTTCTAATTTCCCCTTAATCAATTTTTTTACAAGAAAAATATCAATTTGAATATTTTAAGTAATTTTTTGTTTTCCTTAATGTATATTTCATAGTTTTTCTTATTTTAATTGCATGAATTTCTGCTCTTGTCTAAGTTATTTTCTTGCTTTAAATTTGCTCTCTTGCTCTTTTTTGGACTTTTGTATCAAATATTTTCTTTATTATTGTTAATTTGTCTTTTCTTTTGATAGAGGTTGTAAAGCTAAAAATAGAGGAAACTTCTTTGGATATATGCTTTAGACATATCATAATAGTTTATCATGAAGTTCTTTAAATATATTAATTTTTATAAATGTTTTTTCTCATAAGTTAGTTGCATTATATTTTAAACTCTCCTCTAATTCTCCCTTTGTTATTAAGTTTCAGCTTTATTATAGTTAGATAATATATTTTATTGGGAAGGTTTTTTGAGGGATTCAGACATTATTTGAAACCCAATATACATTTACTTGTAAATTACACATTTATTACACATCTTCTCGTCTTGTTAATAGATGTATGTTTTCTCTTTGCTTGCTGTGGGATTTCATATCTGTTCACTGTTTATACTTGTTAATCATGTTATTCATGGCTTTTTTTTTTTTTGCATCTTTCACGTCTAAGGTCTAAACTCTGTAAAAAGTTTCTTCAATTACTATATCATTAAAATCATTATTTCTTTAGGAATTTTTAATTATATGTTTTTCTCTCCAACTAAAATGTAGGGCTTCCCTGGTGACTCAGTTGGTAAAGAATCTGCCTGTAGTGCAGGAGGCCACCTGCAATGTAGGAGACCCCGGCTTAATCCCTGGATCGGGAAGATCCCCTGAAGAAGAAAATGGCAATCCATTCCAGAATTCTTGCTTGGGAAATATCATGGATGGAGGGCCTGGTGGGCTACAGTCCATGGGGTAGGAAGAGTCAGACATGTCTGACTCTTTACTCAGACAGAGTCTGAGCAAAATGTAATGAATGTCCCCAAGGACTGAAAAATTTTCCTTCTTGTTCAGCATAACTACTGGGTCAGTTTATGTATGAATTTGGAATAGGCCTCAAAATAGGATTATGTTTGATTAATAGTGATTCTGATCTAGTCTTTGAATTGTCCTTTGTAGAGATAAGATGAATGGAAAATGATAAGCACATGAATTCCAAGTTCAGTTCCACCACATACTGTGCGACTCAGGCTTTGCTGATTTGTGTATGTTTGTGTAAGGCTGGTTGGGGTAGGACTGAGGTGAATGACTGAATCCTTCTTGAAGCCTATCCCCAGGGTTACCCAGAGAGAAACAAGCTACTCTGAAGCCTATCAGAGAGTTAAGGGTGCACTCTTTCTTCTCGTTACCCAGTGGAGATCAGACAATCTAAGTTAAGTGCAACATGGTACGAGAATTTCAAGTCTATTTTCAGGTAGTTTATCATTTACTTATACTGAGAGCTCACCAAGCCAATTACTCTTGGATGCTCTTCTTTTATTTAAAATTGGACCAATCCTAAGTGAAAGTGAAGTTGCTCAGTCATGTCCTACTCTTTGTGACCCCATGGACTGCAGCCTACCGGGCTTCTCCATCCATGGGATTTTCCAGGCAAGAGTACTGGAGTGGGCTGCCATTTCCTTCTCCAGGGACCAGTCCTAGAGAGACAAACTGAGAGAGAATCCCCCTGCAATTTCTGTAAATATAAAACTTAAAGTATATACACAAGGAGGAAGAGATGTCACATTCCACTTTTCCTTCAAAATTTTTTTCCAAAAGGCTTTCTATAAAAAGAAAGCTATCAACACATTTATGCTTGTTTTAATAAAAGTCCATCAAATTCAAATTAGTAAGTTAGCTAAATGACAAGACTTTAATACTTATCCCTAATTACAACATTCTTCTGGGTTTGACTATGTCAGTCTGACCTGGCTTTTAAAACTCTAGGGAATTGGCTTTCTTTCCACCACAGCAAGCCCCTTGAGTTTATCTCCATCTGTCTTAAAATATAGAATCCACCTGCATTAGTTGTAAGCCAGTTGCTGGTATACTGAAATTCGACTATACCTGATACAAGTTGAGTACAATACTCCCTACTTAAGATGAGTCAAGTACAGTACCCCCACTGTAAGTATATTGTTGGGGCCAGAGCCAGTCTTTTCACCTTTTGCAGCAATTTGGGGTTGTCTTATAGAAGGATTCATTTGTGATGGGAGTATCTGCATAATAATCTTCCAATGTCTCTATAGAAATTATGAAGTGCACTCTGTGTGAAATTAACCTAAATATTGAAATATGTTATTGACCTTGACATGTCAAAATATTAGAATTTTCCATAATCACTATGTTCTGATATAAAAAATTATGGTAAAGTGTATTAATACCAATATTCTTTAGAGTCATATCTGCTGTTTTCTTAATTTTATTACTTTTTATCTGTAAAATTTTTCATGAAATTTTCCAAGCCCACATTTTAGCTGGCTGTATCTGAAGTCATCATGCTCCAGTTCCACTGAGTTTCTGTGGATAATCATGCACCTGTTTTTCTTACCTTTTTGACTTCTAAGTGATATCATGGTATCAGACCTTGATGGGTACTGTCTTGACTGAGGAAACAGATATTTAGGACCCCATTTAAATTGACAATATAAATATTTAATTGTCTTTCTGCCTTACAAGTATTTTAACTAAGGATTTTAATATATTTTAATTCTTCTCCCAACCCCTATAGCTAGAAATAAATATTATTTTATAGATTTGAACAGAGGATCCTAGAGGTTTAATCAATTATTCAAGTTCATAGGACCACATAGAGCTACATTTTCATCCAAAATATTTGAATTTTTGCTGAACTGAAAGAATAACACATTCAAGTGTATAATTGAAAGGACACAATTTCTCCTACCGCCCAGGCAAGATGTAATATTAATATTTAGCACATATCAGTGGATAAATAAACATAATCCAGTTTAAGAATACATTACACAGTTATTTCAAACCATTTTTCAGGTTTAAAAAGCTTTGTCCTAAAATTTTTTGGTATTTTCATCTAGGTCATTACATTTTTTAAGCTGCAAGCTGGGAGTATGTGCTTATGTTTCTTATAAACCCATTACTTTTAGATTTCAACTATATCAAATAGGAATTGAGATGATGGGCACCCCATGGAATTCTCCAGGCCAGAATTCTGGAGTGGGTAGTCTTCTCCAGGGGGCCTTCTCAACCCAAGGATCGAACCAAGGTCTCCTGCATTGCAGGTGGATCCAAGAAAACTGGAGTGAGTAGCCTATCCCATCTCCAGCAGATCTTCCCGACCCAGGAATCAAACCAGAATCTCCTGCATTGCAGGCAGATTCTTTACCAACTGAGTTATCAGGGAAGTCATGTTCCTCAAATAGGTAATTTTTAAATTTTGCTGTATAATGCATATTACAAAAGTTCCCTTTCTGCCTGGTTTAAATTTAATTTGTAAGAATAAATAGATAAAATCAAACATCTCACTGATCTATCTTGCCTACACTAATTTTTCCTTTAAAATTTTAAAAGTTTTTTTTTAATATACTATATTTTAGATCAATTTAGGTTCACAAAAATTTTAGCAGAAAGCAGTTTCTTAAAAAATTAAAAATAAGTTTACCATATAATCCAGCAATTCCATTTTTTAATATATACCCAAAATAATTGAAAACAAGATCTTGAATACATATTTGTACACCCATGTTTATTGCAGCATTATTCACAATAGCTAAAGCATGGAAGCATCCCCTGTCCATCAATCAATAAATAGATAAGAGAAATGTGTTATACACACAAAATACACACACACACACACACACACACACACAAACGATGGAATGTTATTTGTCCTTAAAAAGGGAGGGAATTCTGTAATGTGCTACAAAAAGGATAAAACTTGAGGACATAATGCCAGTAAGAAAAAGACAAATGCTCTGTGATTCCACTCAGATATTTCGAAGGGTCAAAATCATAAAGATAAAAAGTGTAATGGTAGTTTCTAGGAGCTTTGAGGAGGAGAGAATGTAGAGTTATTTTTTGATAGGTATAGAATTTCAGTTTTACAAGATGAAAAGAGTCAGGAGATGAGTGATGGTAATGGTTGTAGAAGGGAAATATATCTAATGTCACTGAACTGTACCCTTAAAAACAGTTAAGATAATAAATCTTGTTTTAGGCCTATTTTGGGGCTTTGCTGGTGGCTCAGATGGTAAAGAGTCCACCTGCAATGCAGGAGACCCAGGGTTAATCCCTGAGTCTGGAAGATGCCTGGAGAAGGGAATGTCTACTCACTCCAGTTGTTTGCCTGGAAAACCCATGGACAGAGGAGCTACAGTCCCAGGGCTTGCAAAGGGTTGGACACAAGAGTAGGACATGACTGATCAACTAACACTTTCACTTCTATGTCTATTTTACCCGCCCCCCCACAAATGAGTGGGAGGCATAAAAATATCCCATATACCTTTGACGCCCTACATACATTTCCCTTAATTTTTTTAATGTAGTGAATTACAATGAATAAAATATTTTTGTTAGTTATAAAATAATTTTTTTAAATATTACAACTTTAAAATATTTTACAAATCTTAAATGTCCAATCTTGAGTCATAAAATGATTCATTTCATTGTACAGCATTTTAAAATAATTTTTTACATGCCATGTCCCAATTTTTTATCTTTGTTTTCAATTGAATAATTTCTTAGTATTTTATGACTCTCTTTAAATAAAATCTTTCATTCTTAGAAATTTCTTATTAAATTTTAAAAATTTCCAGTAGTTTATGATTTTATTTTTATTCTGTTTTCTCTCTTTATACTGAAGTTTGTTGCTGGTTGTTTAGTCACCAAGTCGTGTCTGACTCTTTTGTGACCCCATGGACTGTAGCCCACCAGGCTCCTATGTCTATAGGATTTCCCAGGCAAGAATTCTGGAGTGGGCTGCCATATCCTTTTCAGGGGAATCTTCCCGATCCAGGGGTGAAACCCGCATCTCCTGTATTGGCAGGCGATTCTTTATCACAGAGCCACCAAGGAAGCCCATACTGAAGTTAGTTATTTTAATTCCTGTATTAAGTAATTATTTTAAAAAGCATAAAGATTTTTGTTTGTAATATACTCATTTAGGTTATAGATGTATTAGATATCAGCTTAACTATATCTCTCAAGTTTTGTCTCTCATCGTTTTACTATTCATTACCTTTTGTGATTTACATTATTATTTACATTTGATCCATTTATTATTTCATATTGTTACTAAATCTTTTCATATATATGCATTTATAATATTCTGTCTCTTTTAAGGTATTGATTTTTTTTTTTAAGTTTTGATTTGTGACCTTTATTATGTTATTTTTTTTTTCAGATCAGATTGTTTTTTCAAATTTTTATTGGAGTATAGTTGATTTACAATGTTCTGTTAGCTTCAGGTGTACAACAAACTGAATCAGTTATACACATATATAAAAGTGTTAGCGCACAGTGGCGTCTGACACTTTGTGAACCCATGGATTGGGGCCTACCAGGCTCCTCTGTCCATGGAATTTTCCAGGCAAGAATACTGGAGTAGTTTGCCATTTCTTCCTCCAGGGGATCTTCCCAACCCAGGTATCAAAACTACATCTCTTTCCTGAGTCTCCTGCATTGGCAGGTGGGTTCTTTACCATTAGCCCCACATGGGACAATACTATATATATATATATATATTATATATATATATATATATATATATATGTATTCATTCTTTTGCAGAATTTGTTTCCCATATAGGTTATTAGCGATTATTGAGTAGAATTCTCTGTGCTATAAGTAGGTACTTGTTAGTTGTCTGTTTTATATATAGTGCTGTACTGTCCTTAGTCGTTCAGTCATGGCCGACTCTGCGACGCTATGGACTGTAGCCCACCAGGCTCCTACGTCTGTGCGGAATCTCCGGGCAAGAATACTGGAGTCGGTTACCATGCCCTCTTCCAGGGGATCTTCCCAAACCAGGGATCGAACCCAGCTCTCCCACATTGCAGGAGGATTCTTTACCATCTGAGCCACCAGGGAAGCCCAAGAATACTGGAGTGGGTAACCTACCCTTTCTCCAGGGGATCTTCCTGACCCAGGAATTGAACCAGGGTCTCCTGCATTGCAGGCAGATTCTTTACCAGCTGAGCCACCAGGGAAGCCCTTATATATAATAGTGTGTGTATTTTAATCCCAATCTCCCTATTTATCCCTTCCCCCCACATTCCTCTTTTTAAGTACCTACAAAGCTTCATTTCAAGATCTTTGAGTCTGTCTCTGTCTTGTAAATATATATTCATTCTTTTTCACTTCTCACTTATAATTAGAACATGGCTTACTTACTTTTATGCTTAAAATGCTCTGTAATCTCATATATTTGCGTGTAGGTTTATACATAAACCTTTTGGTACAAAATTTCTGTTAGTGCTGTCAAATCTATATCATTGCCAATTTAGGATTACCCATTCATTTTAAGAAATAGTAACATTTTAAAATTTCTTACCATAATTTTGACTTCTTAATTTTCTACGTATATTTCTTTCAGGTTAAAGTTATGTGTTAGATTCAGGCAAGGCACAAATATTATATTGTTTTTTTGAAGCATTCCTCTCATCATTGTGTAATTATCATTTTAACTGAATTATTTTCTCTAAAGTAGCCAAAGTTGATATCACTAAATAGTTTTACTTAAGTAAGAATATTTTTTCATTCTATATATTTGTTTTCAAACTTTGTATTTTAAGTGATCTTTAAAATAAATACTACATAACTTTTTAAAATTTAAACTCAGAAAGCCTATTTTAACCAATAAGCATACTCCATAGCAATTATTATTTTTAGAGATATGTATGAGTTGTCTTTTCCATGTTTTTTCCTAATATTCATGGTTTTATTTTTGACTTCATTTGGCTTTGATTAAAATATCCATTATGTCTTCTAACCCTTTATTGTTTGACATGATTATTTCTGTGCCCCCCCACCATTGTTCTTTTTTTTTTTTTTTTTAATTTTTTATTAGTTGGAGGCTAATTACTTCACAACATTTCAGTGGGTTTTGTCATACATTGATATGAATCAGCCATAGATTTACACGTATTCCCCATCCTGATTCCCCCTCCCACCTCCCTCTCCACCCGATTCCTCTGGGTCTTCCCAGTGCACCAGGCCCGAGCACTTGTCTCATGCATCCCACCTGGGCTGGTGATCTGTTTCACCCTAGATAGTATACATGCTGTTCTTTTAAATATCCCACCCTCACCTTCTCCCACAGAGTTCAAAAGTCTGTTCTGTATTCTGTGTCTCTTTTTCCTGTTTTGCATATAGGGTTATCATTACCATCTTTCTAAATTCCATAATATATGTGTTAGTATGCTGTAATGTTCTTTATCTTTCTGGCTTACTTCACTCTGTATAAGGGCTCCAGTTTCATCATCTCATTAGGACTGGTTCAAATGAATTCTTTTTTAATGGCTGAGTAATATTCCATGGTGTATATGTACCACAGCTTCCTTATCCATTCATCTGCTGATGGGCATCTAGGTTGCTTCCATGTCCTGGCTATTATAAACAGTGCTGCGATGAACATTGGGGTGCACGTGTCTCTTTCAGCTCTGGTTTCCTCAGTGTGTATGCCCAGAAGTGGGATTGCTGGGCCATATGGCAGTTCTATTTCCAGTTTTTTAAGGAATCTCCACACTGTTTTCCATAGCGGCTGTACTAGCTTGCGTTCCCACCAACGGTGTAAGAGGGTTCCCTTTTCTCCACACCCTCTCCAGCATTTATTGCTTGTAAGACTTTTGGATAGCAGCCATCCTGACTGGCGTGTAATGGTACCTCATTGTGGTTTTGATTTGCATTTCTCTAATAATGAGTGATGTTGAGCATCTTTTCATGTGTTTGTTAGCCATCTGTATGTCTTCTTTGGAGAAATGTCTGTTTAGTTCTTTGGCCCATTTTTTGATGGGTCATTTATTTTTCTGGAATTGAGCTGCAGGAGTTTTCTTGTTATATTTTTTTGAGATTAATCCTGTTGTCCGTTTATCTCCATTTGCTATTATTTTCTCCCAATCTGAAGGCTGTCTTTTCACCTTGCTTATAGTTTCCTTTGTTGTGCAAAAGCTTTTAAGTTTCATTAGGTCCCATTTGTTTATTTTTGCTTTTATTTCCAATATTCTGGGAGGTGGTTCATAGAGGATCTTGCTGTGATTTATGTCGGAGAGTGTTTTGCCTATGTTCTCCTCTAGGAGTTTTATAGTTTCTGGTCTTACATTTAAATCTTTAATCCATTTTGAGTTTATTTTTGTGTATGGTGTTAGAAAGTGTTCTAGTTTCATTCTTTTACAAGTGGTTGACCAGTTTTCCCAGCACCACTTGTTAAAGAGGTGTCTTTTTTCCATTTATATTCTTGCCTCCTTTGTCAAAGATAAGGTGTCCATAGGTTCGTGGATTTATCTCTGGGCTTTCTATTCTGTTCCATTAATCTATATTTCTGTCTTTGTGCCAGTACCATACTGTCTTGATGACTGTGGCTTTGTAGTAGAGTCTGAAGT
This sequence comes from Cervus canadensis, assembly GCF_019320065.1. Lineage (NCBI taxonomy): Eukaryota > Metazoa > Chordata > Mammalia > Artiodactyla > Cervidae > Cervus > Cervus canadensis. Next base: position 43,650,866 of record NC_057396.1, on the reverse strand, counting down.
CAGGCAGGTTGATCCCTCCAGTTCCATTCTTCTTTCTCAAGATTACTTTGGCTATTCGAGGTTTTTTGTATTTCCATACAAATTGTGAAATTATTTGTTCTAGTTCTGTAAAAAAAAAAAAAAAATACCGTTGGTAGCTTGATAGGGATTGCATTGAATCTATAGATTGCTTTGGTAGAATAGCCATTGACAATATTGATTCTTCCAATCCCTGAACCGGTAATGTTCTCCAAACTGTTTGTGTCTCTTTGATTTCTTATCAAGTGTTTTATAGTTTTCTATGTAAATATGGTCCTTTTGTTTCTTTAGGTAGTATACTCCCAAGTATTTATTCTTTTTTGTTGCAATGGTGAATGGTATTGTTTCCTTAATTTCTCTTTCTGTTTTTTCATTGTTAGTATATAGGAATGCAAGGGATTTCTGTGTGTTAATTTTATATCCTGCAACTTTACTATATTCATTGATTATTTCTAGTAATTTTCTGGTAGAGTCTTTAGGGTTTTCTATGTAGAGGATCATGTCATCTGCAAACAGTGAGAGTTTCACTTCTCCTTTTCCTATCTGGATTCCTTTTACTTCTTTTTCTGCTCTGATTGCTGTGGCCAAAACTTCCAACACTATGTTGAATAGCAGTGGTGAGAGTGGGCACCCTTGTCTTGTTCCTGACTTTAAGGGAAATGCTTTCAATTTTTCACCATTGAGGATAATGTTTGTGGGGTTTGTCATATATAGCTTTTATTATGTTGAGGTATGTTCCTTCTATTCCTGCTTTCTGGAGAGTTTTAATCATGAATGGGTGTTGAATTTTGTCAAAGGCTTTCTCTGCATCTATTGAAATAATCATATGGTTTTTATCTTTCAATTTGTTAATGTGGTGTATTACATTGATTGATTTGCAGATATTAAAGAATCCTTGCATTCCTGGGATAAAGCCCACTTGGTCGTGGTGTATGATTTTTTTAATATGTTGTTGGATTCTGTTTGCTAGAATTTTGTTAAGGATTTTTGCATCTATGTTCATCAGTGATATTGGTCTGTAGTTTTCTTTGTTCTTTTACATATTTAAAATACAATATACTGGCTCTAACCTCCTGATGAATAATACAAAAAATCATGGATATGTAAACTGTATAACCGTCCTTCAATATTTATTAACATAACTAATATATAGAGTGCCTGTTCAGTGCCAGTCTCTCAGAATAAACCAGTAATATAAATGACAAATGCATCATGCCTTGGCTTCTTCAGGAGATATGTATACTAACTTAATGATCTAGGCTTTAGTACATATCTCTTTTTCCTTCTTTAGACAATAAAAACAGGCTTTCTAATTGCTCATTTTAGTAAAGTGGAAGCTATTTCATTGCTCTAAATTGATGAAGCAATCTCACTGTTAAGAACCCATATATCATGCCTAAGACCATTTTCCTGTTCAGATTTGGGTGTTAAAATTTCAGATCGAAGTCACTGTAACATTTGCCTATACAGTATCTCTCTAGATTACTATGGAATCTTGAGAGTTTCAGAAAGATGTATTAAATTTATCCCTTCATTTCAAACTCAAATATTTTTAATTTGATATTTAGAATATTTTGTAAAATACTGTTTGCTGTATTTCATTAAGAATTAAAAATTTATAGTTCCATCATCTTCATCAATTTCCAGAATCTGTTATGTTTTGAATAGAACAGAATGCCATTATCTGAGTTAAGCTAAATATATCCACAAAGTTTACATCAACACTGCTCCTCTGTTTAAACTATAACTTCCAACAAAATTTTAAAAATACCCTGTATTTATATTATATCTTTAATGAAATTATTAAAAGAAAGTAAATAATAATTAATGCATCTGGTATAAACATATAGTAACAATGTTGTTTCAATTTTAAAATAAAACACTAATTAAATACCATATGTAGGAAGGGTATTAGATATAGAGTTACTTGATTTTAGCAGAACTTCTGAAAAAATATTTACCTCAAACTCACTGGTTTGGTTAGTTTCTTTTATTTGTTTTTATGTCTGCTTTAATAGTTTTAATGTGATTGTCTGCAGTACTCTAAGAAACAAATAGATGTTGGAACAGGGAAAAGTTATTCAAAAGAAGAGACAACTGGGTTTAAACATACTGAGATTTCCAAGTCATTTTTCTTTCCTTCATAGTTGCTTGGTTTTACACAGGTTGTTAACATTTTAGACATCATTTCCCTTCCTATAAAACAAATATGCTACATGAACTCATATATTTTAATTCAAAGTAATGACATTTCTGAGTACTTTATAAATTCTCAAATCCTTGAAAAGAAGATTTTTTAAAAAATTTATTATATAGACTAATATTTTACCTCAAATGACTACATGCATAAAGTCCACTACTCTGAGGCTATATATTCAGTCTCTAAAGAAGAGAGCCCATTAGCAAAGTCAGTCAAGAAACAGACTGATTTCAGAGGACCTTCATCTTGTCCAACTTCCGTGACTTGCAGGACTGAAGATCATGACAAGGTCCTGATTTCCTTTAAAGTTCTATTCCTCTGCTATGAGAAGGTGGAAAAATATGACTTGCCTTTATATCATTTTTCTGATCATTAGCCAAGTTGACAATAAGGAATGTGTTACCACAGTTCCTGTTTCATTACAAATGTCCAAGAAATGTTAGTGCTACAATGAGAATAATAAAGATAATGAATTCTCCTTTGATGTTCTTTGATTTTATAATATCTTTGATATTTATGAACCTGGATAACTCCTTTTCAAATATTGTCAGAGAAATTATTAAGAAAAGTAACTCTCTACTTTTTTACTTAGTGAAGTTCCAGGATCTCAGAAACTCCAACAGCTCAAAGTTCCAGGTCTCTGAGTTCATTCTTTTGGGATTCCCAGGCATTCACAGCTGGCAGCACTGGCTCTCCCTGCCCCTGGCTCTGCTCTACCTCTTAGCTCTCAGCGCCAACATCCTTATCTTGATCATCATTAATCAGGAGGCAACACTGCACCAGCCTATGTATTATTTCCTGGGCATCCTGGCTGTGGTAGACATGGGTCTGGCTACCACCATCATGCCCAAGATTTTGGCGATCTTGTGGTTCAATGCAAAAGCCATCAGTTTCCCTCAGTGCTTTGTACAGATGTATACTATACACTGTTTTGTGGCCATGGAATCAGGCATCTTTGTTTGCATGGCTATAGATAGATATGTAGCCATCTGTCGACCACTACGCTATCCATCGATAATTACTGGCTCCTTTGTGGTCAAAGCAACTGTGTTCATGGCACTCAGAAATAGCCTGACTACTATCCCAATTCCTGTGTTTGCAGCTCAGAGACAGTACTGCTCAAAGAACCAAATTGAGCACTGTCTTTGCTCGAATCTTGGAGTCACTAGCCTATCTTGTGATGATGATAAGACAGTCAAGAGTATCTACCAGCTACTTCTGGCCTGGACACTCATGGGAAGTGATTTGGGTTTGATTATTTTATCATACACCTTGATACTTCAATCTGTATTGAAGCTGAACTCAGCAGAAGCTGCATCCAAGGCCTTAAGTACTTGCACTTCCCACCTCATCCTAATTCTTTTCTTCTACACAGTCATTATTGTCATTTCTATCACCCACAGTGCAGCAATGACAATTCCCCTCATCCCAGTTCTACTCAATGTACTCCATAATGTTATTCCTCCTGCCCTCAATCCCATGGTCTATGCACTCAAGAACAAGGAGCTCAGACAGGGCTTGTATAAAGTTCTTAAACTGGACTTCAAAGGCAACTAACTAGGAGAGGATGCTCACCTTTGAAATTTTCCTACATCTGTGTTCATTACATTCTCAAGGACTGCAGATGACAGAAGAACTACGTAATACTAACAGTTTTTTATTAATATAAGGAATCACAGGCAATTAGTGAAATTTCAAAAAAGGGGGTGAATCTAATACTATATCATGTTTGTCAAGAAAGAGTCCTTCATCCAAAAGAAAAAAAATGAACAATAGCACAATTATGCAGATTGAATCAAGGAAGCCAGGGTGAGACAAATGGAATATACAGTTCATTTTTGTATCTCGCCGCCCTGGCTAGAAATTCTGAACAATGTTGTATAGTGGTGGTTAGAATAGATATATGACAATCTTTCCTTTTTAATGAGAGTGTCTAGCCCATGTACATTTCATGCAATTACTAATAGAGTACAACTTACTCTAGATATTTGCATCTTTGCTTTCTAATGTGTCTTCTATTCTTTAAATGGAAAACGGACTCCAATAGACGTTTCTATAAAGATGTGCAACGTCCAACAAACATACAAAAAGATGCTGAGCATCACTGAATTCAAATCAAAACCACAAGATACCACTGTATACAATAAAATGGCTGTATTTTTTTAATTTAGCAGAGGTTGGCAATTTTCTGGAAACATTAGACTTCTTATATATACTGGAGGGTATGTAAAAGTCACATTGAGCTGTGAGAAACTTAGACAATTACACAAAGTTTGAAACACGATTACCATATGACAGAAGTTCAACTCCTAACTATATAAGCAGAATAACTTAATACAAGAGTAGCAACAAAATTTACACACAAATGTTCATAGCATCATCATTAGTGAAAAATTGGAAAAAATTCAAATATTCATCATATGTTTAATGGATAAACAAAGTAAAGCATACCCATAGTGAGGATTATTATTCATTCATGAAAGAATGAAGTACAGATGTATGCCCTTTCACAGATGAACTTTGAAAACACTATGCTAATTTTTAAAAAAGCAGACACTAAAGGCTACTGCAATATGATTTCAATTGCATCAAATAAATTACTGGAATAGATAATCCACTGGATCAAAAAACATACTAGATGATGGAAGGGATCAGAGGAATAGATCAATAGGTAATGACTGATTAATGGTTATAGAGTTTTCTTTTTATGCAACTGAAATGTCCTGAAATCAGATATTGTTGATGGTTGCACAACATTTTAAAAGTACTAAAAGGCACTTAATATTACATTTCAGAGGTTTAAATGGTTATTTTATGGTTTGTGTATTCCACTTCAATAAAAAAAGATAAAGTGTAACAAACTCTGTGTTAAAATTTTTCTATTTCTCTCTCTATATATACACACAATTAAATTGTTAATTAAATCATGTAAATATATATGATGCACCTTTATTTAATCAAAAAATTCCTGAATAATCATTATTTAAATTAATTATCATATTCTGTAAATTAAAATATGACTTTGTATTTCAATATTGTTTTATCCAAATATTGTCTAAACATATATAGAAAATGCATATTAAGAAATGAGGGGAGAATGAATATAGGTATATTTGTATAATTGAGTTCCTTCACTGTCCACCTAAAACTACCACCACATTGTTAATCAGATATACCCCAATACAAAATGTTTTTGATGTTAAATAAAAAAGAAATATATCAGAAGTTGCCTGTATGGTATAAAATTTGAATGTGAATGAGTGTCAATAAAAGCTTCCAAAACATCATTAGTGCATTTAACTTCTGCCCTACACATCCTTACAAGGAAAGAAAAAAGCACTTCAATAAATATTAAAGTATATAATATTCATTAAAGCTAAGTTGTGTTCTTTCTCACTCCCCCATATATAAGGCTCATATGCCAGCACATAGATATAAATACATACAGATAAATTTATTCTCTAATTTGTGTGTCACTTTATAAACACTAAGAATGGAGAGCTTTCACTTCTTTTCCTTCTCCAATAGGTGTTAGCTTAAATCCAATGTCAGCACCTGTGTCACAAGTGTTTTACAATATTCCATTGGGATACATAATGCATTTTAAAATATATTTAGTTCAAAGGTACAAATATCAAGAGATTTAGCAGCCAAGGGCTGTGAAAGTACATATAGTGTAGAATCATGACTTTTTTTTTTTTTACTAATATCCTGAACACCTGGACCAGATTGTATTCAGCTCACTGTTTTGCTTCAGAAACTAAGGTATTAAAGTACATGCAAAAACAGGAATAGAAACAGGGTTTTTGTTTAATATGTAGGCAGAAAACATATGGAGATAATTTTTGGATGTACATTAATTGATTATTAACTTCACATGACTGAAGGTTTGATTCCATCTACCTATTAGAAGGCAGAAATAAAGATTGGATTTAAATGGAAAAATGTTTATTTCTCCAATTCACAGATTGCAATATAGTGTAATTTTCCATGATTATTATGAATATGTAGCTATTTTTCAAAGTAAATAGGAATCCAAATCTGTAGTGGTAAATATCAAGCCAGAATCACCCTCATGACCAGAGCAATGGGGCTACAGCAGGAGAATAGTTCTTGAGCATGATCACAACACTTGCCATTCACCTATCTCCCATTGCTCCCCAGAAAAGAATCTCGTTCACTTACTTTATTTCTAGACATACATATTTGTGACTGCATTTTATCCATTTTAGACAGGGAAACCTACTTGGAAGAATAAACTTCATGTTCGAAAAAGAACATGGGATGTAAAATTGAGGACTGACTAGTGAGGAAGCAAACATTTTCTATGGAGTTTAGAAACGGGAATAGTCAACAGGTGACAATAATTTTACTTATAAATAAGTAGCTATGTTCTTGTGTTGATGTAAAAACTTCAATACACTTGTCTCCTACAGAATAGTATGAGCCCATTTTCCTTGTAGAAAAATTAAGCTAGAATGTATTGGAATCATTTTAAATTTGTTTTGGAAAAAACCTAACATAATTATGGTCAGTACTATAATATTTGGTGTAAGATGGGATCTTTAACTGAGTGTTTTTGCAAATGGGACCTATACTTCTCATGTAACAATAAATCCAGTTTCAGTAATCAATACTAGAACTATCAAAAGGAAATATGAATGACAAAATAGATATTTAGCTCATATTAGGAGCTATATCCTTAGGAGTAGAGCAGAAGTGAACTCAGTTATGTTTACTATTCTCGATTTGTGGGTATCTAAGATTTCCCTACTTACTTCTTTTGCGTGGACATATATAGTTAAGGGTTGACTATTCACAATATTGTAAAGCAATTCTCCAATTAAAGGAAAAGAGTTGACTATGCAAATATATTGAGAGGAAGAAATGAGTCACAATACTATTTTTTCAACAACTATTAAAATCTGTATACACAAGTCAAATAGATATCAATAATACATTTCACAGTCTAGTCTATTCCATAATAATCAGTTATAATGTGTGAAAATATATGTGTAACTGCATGTGTATATTCATATATGTATATATATAAGAATTGTTACAGTTTTGTTCGTTAATGACAATTAATTTTCAAAGAAATGTGGAAAGTATAATTGCATACAAACATTAGGAGCAAATTTACAAACCTGACAAGAAATAAATCTGATACAATTTTGATATGTAAGGAAATGCATTCTTATAAACTCATATGATTCTTTGTCAAAAATGCTAATTGCAAGGCCTTTGTTAAGCTTCGAGATTATTAGTTTCAGTCAAAATCAGAGTTGCTAAATAGGAATGCTGCTGCTGCTGCTGCTAAGTCGCTTCAGTCTTGTCCGACTCTGTGCGACCCTACGGACAGCAGCCCACCAGGCTCCTCTGTCCACAGGATTCTCCAGGCAAGAACCCTGGAGTGGGCTGCCATTTCCTTCTCCAAATAGGAATGAGGTTCAATTAATGTTATGATTGCATTGAGTGAGTTTCCCACCTTTAATATTTGCATTGTATGGGGACTTCCCTGGTGGCTCAGACAGTAAAGAACCTGCTTGCAATGCAGGAGACCCAGGTTTGATTTCTGGGTCAGGAAGATCCCCTGGAGAAGGGCATGGCAACCCACTCCAGTACTCTTGCCTGGAGAATCCCATGGACAGAGGAGCCTGTCCAGCTAAGGCCCGTGGGGTCACAAAGAGTCAGACACAACTGAGCAACTAACACACTAACTCAGTTGCCACCTTTAAATTTTCTACCATGTACTAATAAAGTGAACAAGATCATTTCAATTTATTCTTTTATTTTGCTTGTGGGTAGCAATATGAAACAGAGAAACTAAGCAACTTGATACAATGAGGTTAAACTGCTGCTGTAAAATATCTCATCTGTTGTTTCATGAAGGTGATCTTGGTCCACTATTTATTGAGTTGGCCAAAATGTTTGTTCAGGTAGTGAATATATTATTCGATACAGTTCTGGATGAAAATGAAAAATGTGTCTTTTATTTTTACTTAAAACCAAATGAATTCTTTGGCCAACTCAATACTAGTTTGGATTCCTATTTTGTATTTTGTAATATTTCTTCCTTAATTTGTGGGTATGTTTTTAGTATATTAGTGTAACTTTTGTTTAATTAGTATAAATTTTGTTTCCAAAAATTCTGTGCTTTTTCAGTTTATTATTTTCTTTGCACTCTCCTTATGATTCATATATATACATTTTATTGCATAAATATTTGCATATAATCAAGGGCTTCCCAGGTGGCACTAGTGGCAAAGAACCTGCCTGCCACTGCAGGGAGATGCAGTTTTGATCCCTGAGTCAGAAAGATCTCTTGGAGGAAAGGGCACGGCAACCCACTCCAGTATTCCTACATGGAGAATCCCAAGGACAGAGGAAGTTGGTGGGCTACAGTTCACAGGGTCACAGAGTTGATATGACTGAAGTGACTTGGTTTATATGCAATATAAAATGCATGCAATGTAAAATGCCACCAATTTGTAGTACTGTTTTACCAACTGAACTTTATTTCTAAATCCAAATATCTATTTTGACTGCTGCCTTATTTGTTACCTTCTTTTTGAAATTCTTTTTATCTATTTTGTGATGAGGAATTTTTTTTAGATTTAAGTTTTCTCTTGTCTTATGAAGTAGAATTTATACTTCTGTTTCTTCCTTTTATACTTTGAAAAAATATTATTTAAATACATGTTTAAATACTTAGAGTGGAGTGCAATAGTTCTTAAAGTTTCATGAAATTTGAATCATTAGTTCAGGAATCTATTCAGTCACTCAAAAAATTTATTGATACCTCATTGTGATGTGTTGCTATACAATGCAAATGAGTTAGTCGCTCAGTCATATCCGACTCTTTGTGACCCCATGGACTGTAGCCCGACAGGATCCTCTGTCCATGGGATTCTCCAGGCAAGAATACTGGAGTGGGTTGCCATATCCTTCTCCAGGGAATCTTCCCCACCCAGGAATCAAACCCGGGTCTCTTGCATTGCAGGCAGATTCTTCACTGTCTGAGGCACCAGGGAAGTTCCAACACAATGCAAATATAAACATAAATGCAATAAGTTCAAATATAAAGATTTTGCTTAAATTCTGGTAGATCCAAGTTGTCAATTCTTTTTATAATACTATCATGCTAAAATAGAAAGAGATATTGATCCATTGACAAATATATTCTTTAGCTATGATGCCTGCCTCTTTTTTATTTACATCATATTAAGTAGTTTAAATGATGACTCCCTGTTCTCTCTGAGATAAAGTTGATATTCCAAAATAAAGTGGTGCTTGAAGTTGCAGTGGTTGTAGGAGGGCACAAAATAAGATAGAAAATTGCAATTAACAAAGCAAAAAAATAGCAGTGAACTTGAGAAGAAAGCAGAGCACAGTAACAGAAGAAAGAAACTGATCTAGCATGCTCTAAGACCATTTTCCTTTTCCTCTTTAAATTCTCCAGATCGCCTCCAAAATTTTGCTTAGTTTCATTTCTACCTACTCCTATATGATTCCAAGAATTTATTATAGCACAAGAAAAATCTTTGAAGGGCACTCTTATTAAGCAGTTCATACCATGTTACTCTACTTCTTCCAAAAAAGTTGCTTTTTGCAGTATCTAAACTGTCCTGTTTTGTTGTGAATACATAAAGATAAAACAGGGTTGTAGGTAGAAAAATTAACAAGTAACAACTTTATATCCCTGATTCATCCATTATTTTAAACAATGCTAACTATACTCTTAGTATATAGTTGGACTGTACTATAAAAATATATAGTCACATGATGCACAAAGTTTAATTTAACATATACTATGTTAAATTATTTAACATAGTATATGTTAAATTAATTTAACATAGGGAAAAAAGTTAACATATACTATGGATGCAAATATATCAGATGTGATAAAGTCCAAGAATGAGGCATCATCAACATTGACAAGGTGAATCAAATTTTCATATTTAACTGTGAGATTGTGTCCCTCTACTACTTAATATCAAGAACACTGGAAGCCAGTCACATATTTCTCTAGGATACATATTGGCAGATTATTTTCTGGGAACAACGTAAATCCCTCAGGGAAAGAATCCACTGGGAAATAAGAATGTCGGCAGTGGTACAAGGCAGACCTTACAGGAGGACACGAAGTGAATCCTACCAACTAATGACACTCAGTCACCACCTGGAGTTTCAAACCAGCTTACTAAGGACCCTTTGTGAATTCATCATCAAAGAACACATGACATTTGAAAAATGGTTCCAATATTAAGATTAAAAACAATGCAAGCTATAAAAATAAACTATTAAAATTTACAGGTTATTAAAATAATATATATAAAAGAATTGTTATATCTGTCTATATATATATCTTTTTTAATCTACCTTCTTCATTATATTATTAAAAGTATAACGGAATGGTATCACTTGGATTAGAATGAATATATTTTCCAGGACTATATTCACACTATTATCTGTACATACTATTATTTTGAACCACAGTTTTCAACATTTTATGTCCTGATAATACATCCTTAATATTTAATCTATTGAAAGCATATAAATAAATAAATAATAGACAATTAGGAGAAACAGATCATGAAATCTTTTTCCCCCTTTGCAGTGAAATGTATAAGTGATTAATAAATTTTGGTAGATAACTTGATTCAAGTAATTTGATTTTCAAAATCTTTACCTCAAACCAATATTTTAATGCTTGCTTTATTCTTTACAGTTTGGCTATCTGGAGTGCTCCAAGAATCAAAACTACATCAAGTAGGAGAAAGTTACTGAAAATCAGAATTAACTGGTTTTGAATAACAATGATATTCCTAAATCACATTTCTCTTTTATTATTACAGTTTCGGACAAGTCATTAGCAATTTTTGATAAAAGCTTCCTCATTCAAAATGTGCATACTAAATCATTTCATAGATTTCAATTAAAGTTAAATGAGACACAGAATTATTTAACAAAATCTCAAATCCTTGAAATAAGAGTCGTTTTCAGTATCATATATTCTAGTCTATTACTTAAATGTCTCCATGCACAGAAATTTCTATATTCATTGCATATATTAAGTTTCTAATAATTCAACAAAACAAATTCAAGGGTGCAGGTTATGATATCAGAAGGCTACATCTTCTCCAGCTTTCCTGATTTATAGGCTAAATATAATGTCCAAAGTCATGATTTTCTCTAAAGTTCTGTTCCTCAGTTATGAGAAGATGAAAACGATAAGAACTGACTTATGGTATAAAGTTTGTGTTTTGATAAATAATTTAACACACAATATGTTTAAACAGTTCCTGTTTAATTAGAAACATCCAAGGAATGTTGAATACTTCTAATCTGCCTGGAAAGCAAGAGACCCAGGTTTAATCCCCGAGTCATGAAAATCCCCTGGAGAAGTGAATGACTACCCACTCCAGTATTCTTGCCTGGAGAATTCTATGGACAGAGGAGCCTGGTGGGCTACAGTCCATGGGGTCACAAAGAGTTGGACATGACTGAATGACTAACACTCTCAAAAAACTTCCACTTTCAAGGAATGTTCGTACTGGAATTAGAGTTTTAAAAGATGATTCCCCCACAACACCTACAAAACCGTGAACACTGTCAGAAAGATTATTAAGAATAGTAACCTTGAATGTTTTTCCTTTTAGTGAATCATGTTCCAGGATCTCGGAGATTTCAACAGCTCAAAGTTTCAGGTCTCTGCGTTCATTCTGATGGGATTCCCAGGCATTCACAGCTGGCAGCACTGGCTCTCCCTGCCCCTGGCTCTGCTCTACCTCTTAGCTCTCAGCGCCAACATCCTTATCTTGATCATCATTAATCAGGAGGCAACACTGCACCAGCCTATGTATTATTTCCTGGGCATCCTGGCTGTGGTAGACATGGGCCTGGCTACCACCATCATGCCCAAGATTTTGACCATCCTGTGGTTCAGTGCAAAGACCATCAGTCTCCCTGAATGCTTTGTGCAGATGTATGCCATACACAGTTTTGTAGGAATGGAATCAGGCATTTTTGTCTGCATGGCTATAGATAGGTATGTGGCAATTTGTCAACCACTATCTTATTCATCAATAATTACTAAATCTTTTGTGGTCAAAGCTACTGTGTTCATGGCACTCAGAAACAGCCTGACTACCATCCCAGTCCCTGTGTTGGCTGCTAAGAGACACTATTGCTCAAAAAACCAAATTGAGCACTGTCTGTGCTCTAATCTTGGAGTCACTAGTCTATCCTGTGATGACAGGACAATCAACAGTGTTTACCAGCTACTTTTGGCCTGGACACTCATGGGGAGTGACTTGGGTTTGATTCTTGTATCCTATGCTTTGATACTTCACTCTGTACTGAAACTGAACTCATTGGAAGCTACCTCCAAGGCCCTGAGTACCTGCACTTCCCACCTCATCCTAATCCTGTTTTTCTACACAGTCATTATTGTCATTTCTATCACCCACAGTGCAACAATGACATTTCCCCTCATCCCAGTTCTACTCAATGTACTCCACAACGTCATTCCTCCTGCCCTCAATCCTATGGTCTATGCACTCAAGAATAAGGAGCTCAGACAGGGCTTATGTAAGCTCCTTAAGCTGGACTTCAAAGGCAATTGACTTGGAGAGGATGCTCAACTTTGTAATTTCCCTATATTCATCATATTCTTCAAAGATTATAGATGAAGAACTAAGAAACACTAACATTTTTTAGTTAGTTTAAGGAATCAATGGCAATTAATGAAACCTTCAAAATGAGGATGAAATAATCTTGCTTTTCAATAAATTTATTCATCAAATGAGTAACACAATGATGATTGTCTCAAGGAATCCACAGAAAGACAACAGAATATATATTCCATTTTTGTCTCCAGTTTCTCTAAATAGAACTTCCAAACAATGTTTAATAGAGATGATTGAAAGAGATACCTGCCATTTTCTTCCTTTTTAATGAGAGTATTTAACCCATATATATTTTATTTAATTACTGATAGCATATAACTGCTCCATGACAAAATTAGACAGCATATTAAAAAGCAAAGACATCACTTTGATTACAAAGGCCCCAATAGTTAAAGTTATGGTTTTTCTGGTAGTCACTTACGGACAGGAGAGTTGGACCATAAAGAAGGCTGGTACTAAAGCTGAAGCTCCAATCCTTTGGCCACCTGCTGCCTATAGCTGACTAATTCAAAAAGACCCTGATGCTGGGAAGGAATGAGCACAGGAGGAGAAGGATGTGACAGAGGAAGAATGATTAAATGGCATCCCCGACTCAACAGACATGGGTCTGGGCAAACTCTGGGATACAGTGAAGTTCAGGGAAGCCTGGCATCTGCAGTTCAAGGGTCTCAAAGAGTCAGGCATGATTTAGCAATTGAGCAACAACAACTGCTCCAGATATTTGTGCTTCTTTCTGAGGTGTTTCACCATTTTTAAATGGTCAAAGAACTTGAGTAGACACCTCTAAAGACGACATGAGATGCCAGCAAATATATGAAAAGATTTAAACATTATTAAATCCAAATGAAAACAACAATAATCACAATAAGTTTAGGATAATTAATGTATACCCTAAATGATTACTATTTTGTTTTAAATTTAGCAGATGTTGGCAATATTTTGAAACATGGCATTATTATACATTGATGAAGAGTATGTAAAAATCACACAGGTGCTGTGGAAAAAAGTTTAGTAATTACTCACTTTAAAAGTAGTTACCATGCATGAGACAAGTGCTCGGGCCTGGTGCACTGGGAAGACCCAGAGGAATCGGGTGGAGAGGGAGGTGGGAGGGGGGATCGGGATTGGGAATACATGTAAATCCATGGCTGATTCAAAAAAAAAAAAAAATTTCTGTTAAAAAAAAAAAAAAAAGTAGTTACCATATGACTCAGAAATTTAACTCCTAAGCATATAATCAGACAACTTAACACAGCTGCAACAAACATTTTATATAGAATGTTCATAGTATCATTGTTAATCAAAAAGTGGAAAGAAGTCAAATGCTGTTGAATGTCAGTTGTTTAATAGATAAACAATATTAAGCATGTTCATTTCAGGAATAATTATTTATCCATAAAAAGGATGGTGTTCTGATACATGTCCTTGAATAAATAAAATTTGAAAAAAGCATGCTAAATAAAAAAGACAGACACACACACACACACAAAAAAGACAGACACTAAAGCCTAAAAGTTGCATGGTTTCAAATACATCAAATCTCCAAAAGAGGGAATCCATTGAACCAAAAAAAATAATAATAATAACCCTTGGTAAGAAGAGAAGTGACAAATTAATAAGCAGTTACTGATTAATGCTACAGATATTTCTTTTGAGGTAATGAAAATATTTTGAAATAGTATTGTGCTGACGGTTACACAGCACTTTGTACCAAAAGGTACTCAGTTGTGCATTTTTTGAGTGTTATTTTATGGCATGTGAATTTCAGTCCAATAAAAAAATATGATAAAATGCAAAAAAAAAGACTGTTCTATTTGTCTCTCTCTATATATATATGTATATATGTCTCTCTATATATGGAGAATGGTTAAAATAATTTACATATAACATCAATTTAAAGCAGTACAATTTATTTTTCAGTAGGTATTACCATAACTTTTGTCAATATAGAAGCCCACGTATATACATCTCTCTCTCTCTTTAGTTGCTAAGTCAAGTCCGACTCTTGCGACCTCATGGATGGTAGCCTGCCAAGCTCCTCCGTCCATGGGATTCTCTGGGCAAGAATACTGGAGTGGGTTGCCATTTCCTTTTCCAATATATACATATACATATAGCAAATATATGGGCTTCCCTGAAAGCTCAGATGGTAAAGAATCTGCCTGCAATGTAGGAGATCTGAGTTCAATCACTGGGTCAGGAAGATCCCCTGGAGAAAGCCATGGCAACCCACTCCAGTATTCTTGCCTGGAGAATTCCATGAACAGAGGACCCTGGCAGGCTACAGTCTATGGGATCACAAAGAGTCAGACATGACTGACTAACACACACAGAGAAAATATATATTTCAAAATGTGCCAGCAGCTAATTGTACATTATAAAATTTAAAGTATCTGATTTATCTACTTCTAAAATGACTTTTCCGAATAGTAAAAAATACAAGTGTTGCTTTCAATATCTAATTAATGAATATGTAACTAGAATCATTTGTGTTTTATTATTTTTTATGTTATCATCAACATCATTATTATCTAAAAACTTAGGCATCAAAATATTACTAACAAAATAAGCCTGAACTATTGATGGAGTTATACATTTCCATAATATTCATGATCATCCTCACATGAAAGAAAAAAAAGTGAATGAATAAAAAGAAATAGGAATGTGTGTGTGTGATTAAAACCTCTGAACATCATTACAAGGGAAGGAAAAGAATTCTTTAATAAACATTAAAATCTCTAATATTCATCAAAATTAGGTTGTGTTGATTCTCACTCCTCCATATATATTCCTCATGGGCAAGTACACAGATTAGATACATACAGATTAATTTATTCTCCACGTGTTATCTTCTAGGCAGAGAGAATAGAAACTTCCACTGCTCCTTCTCCAATAGGGGTTAGCTTAATTCCCAAATCAGTGCCTTAATTCCCAAATCAGTTTTGCAATATTCCCTAGGATACATAACACATCTTAGAATAGAGTACATCATGAGAAACGCTGGGCTGGAAGAAGCACAAGCTAGAATCAAGATTGCTGGGAGAAATATCAATAACCACAGATATGCAGATGATACCACCCTTATGGCAGAAAGTGAAGAAGAATTAAACAGCCTCTTGATGAAAGTGAAAGAGGAGAGTGAAAAAGCTGGCTTAAAGTTCAACATTCAGAAAACTAAGATCATGGCATACAGTCCCATCACTTCATGCAAATAGATGGGGAAACAGTGGAAACAGTGGCTGACTTTGTTTTTCTGGGCTCCAAAAATCACTGCAGATGGTGATTGCATCCATGAAATTAAAAGACGCTTACTCCTTGGAAGGAAAGCTATGACCAACCTAGACGGCATATTAAAAAGCAGAGACATTACTTTGCCAACAAAGGTCTATCTAGTCAAGGCTCTGGTTTTTCCAGTGGTCATGTATGGATGTGAGAGTTGGACTATAAAGAAAGCTGAGCACTGAAGAATCAATGCTTTTGAACTGTGGTGTTGGAGAAGACTCTTGAGAGTCCCTTGGACTGCAAGGAGATCCAACCAGTCCATCCTAAAGGAGATCAGTCCTCAGTGTTCACTGGAAGGACTGATGCTGAAGTTGAAACTTCAATACTTTGGCCACCTGATGCAAAGAACTGACTCATTGGAAAAGACCCTGTGTTGGGAAAGATTGAGGGCAGGGGGAGAAGGGGACGACAGAGGATGAGATGGTTGGATGGCATCAGCAACTCAATGGACATGGGTTTGGGTGGACTCCGGGAGTTGGTGATGGACAGGGAGGCCTGGCGTGCTGTGGTTCCTGGGGCCGCAGAGTCAGACATGACTGAGCGACTGAACTGAACTGAACTGATAGTGCAAATGGCAAGAGATTTAGTAGTTGATGACTTTGAATGTACATATATTGTACATTCTTGATTTTTTTAAACCAATATCCTGAACACCTGGACCAGATTGCATTCAACTCACTGTTTGGCTCTCCAGAAACTAAGATATTAAAGGACATACAAAGGTGGAGGTAGAGGCAGAATATTATTTAATTCCCGAGGCAGTAAAAAATGTGAACAGTTTTTGGATTTATAATAACTGATTATTATATCCACATAACTTCAGGTATGATTCCATCTACCAATTTGAAGGCTGAAATGTTAAGAAAGACTGGATTTTCATGGGAAAATATTTACTTCTCCTGTTCTCAGATTATAATACAGTGTATTTTTCCATGTTTATTATGAATATCTAGTTACTTTTCTAAGCAAATGGTAATCTTTTTTGTCTCTGTTGTGCTAATATCAAGAAAGAAGCACAACCATTTAATGAAGAATGGGGAAACAGCAAGAGAATAGCTCTTGATCATAGTCACAGGACTCTTGTAATTTGCCTACCCTTCCCCACTGATCTCAGATTAAGAATCTAATTTACATACTTTATTTCTAGAGATACTTATTTGTGACTGAATTTTATTAACTTTATGTTAAAAAATCTACTGGGAGGAGGAATAAACAATCATATTAAAAAAGAACATGGAATGTAAAATTGAGAACTGATTAGTGAGGAAACAAACATTTCTATGGAGTTTAGAAACAGGAAGAGGCAACAGGTGGTATGATAATTGTACTTAAAAATAAGCAACCATATTCTTGTGTTAATATCACAACTTCAACACACTAGTCTCCCACAGAACAACATGAGCCCATTTTCTTTGCAGAAAACTTAAGTTATAATGTATTGAAATCATTTTAAATTTGTTTTGGAAAATCTAATTAATTATGGTCAGTACTAGAATATTTGGTTTAAGCTTGGCTTGTTAACTGAGAGTATTGTAAATGTATTGCAAATGGACGTAGATTTCTCATGTAACAAGAAAACCAGCTTTAATAATCGACACTAGAACTTTCAAAAGGAAACAAGAAGGGCATAAATAGGATATTTATCTCATGTTTAGGAACTGTATCCTTAGAAATAGAGCACAAATGACCTCAGAGATATATTTGCTATTCTCAGTGAATTTTTTTTTTAAAATCAGTGCTTTTTCTGGGCTTCCCTGGTGGCTCAGACAGTAAGGAATCCACCTGCAATACAGGAGACCAGGGTTCAATCCCAGGGTTGGAAAGATCCCACGGAGAAGGGAATGGCTACCCACTCCAGTATTCTTGTCTGGAGAATTCCACAGACAGAGACGGCTGGCTTTCTCTACCCGTATTTCATGGACACAAAGAGATAAGAGTTGACAGTTCAAATGTAGTGAGAGGAAGAAACAAGTAAGACTCTAGTTTTTCAACAACTTTGAAAGTCTGTCTACACTAGTCCATAATACATTTCAAATTCTTTCTTATTCAACAGTAATCATTGTATATGTGTGCAAATATACCTACATACATATATGAATTGCTACTGTTTTGTTTCTTATTGAAAAATGTAAAAGAAACATGAAAGTATAATAGCAAACAAACATTAGAAAAATATTTACAAGCCTGACAAGAAAGAAACCTGATGACAGTTTTGGTTTGTAAGAAACACATTCTTAGTATATTGTAAACTCATATTATTTGTCAATAACACAAATTGCAAGGTTTCTGTTAGCCTTGCCATTGTTAAATCCACACCAGTGTTATTAAACAGGAATTTGAGGATTAGTTAATAAATTTTGACTGCTTTAAGTGAATTCCCCAATTTTGAAATTTCTTCCACATACTAATAAACTAGATAATTTCAATATATTTTATTATTTTGCTTGTGAACAATCATATGAACACGGAAATGAAACAATGTGATGTACTGAGGATTAACTGCTGTGTGTAAACATGTCATCTATTGCTTTACCAAGGTGAGCTTCACCCACCATTTACTTGTTTGGGTGTCTATTTTGATTGTGTATCTATTTCCTCCCTTTTTGGGGGGAGTATGTGTTTGGTGTGCTAGTGTAATTTTTGTTTCCAAAATACTTCTTGCATTTTCAGTTTACTTTACACTCTTTTTGTCATTTATATATATACTTACTTACAGATATGTATTTTATTGCTTAAGGGTTTGCATATAATCAATGTGAAATAAGGCCAACTAGCAGTATTGTTTTACTGACTGAAATTTATTTCCAAACCCAAACAATTTGTTTTGATTGCTGCCACATATTTTCCTTGCATTTTGAAACTTTTTTTTATTATGTATATTTTATACCAGGGAATTGCTTTGAGAATTTAAATTTTTCTGTTGATTTGAAAGAGATATTATAGTTCTATTTTTCCTGATGGTTCCTTTTATACTTTTGAAAAGGCAGCAATTAAAATATAGGATAATAATTCTTAAAGTCACAAAGTGTGAATAATTTATTTAGTAACCTGTTCATTAACTCTAAAAATTTATTGATATCAAATATACGCATTATGTCTTACCAAACAATGCAAATATAAAAAATATTATGTACAATAATTTTTTGTTAAATTCTGGTGGATTCAAGTTATCAATGTGT
Organism: Cervus canadensis; assembly: GCF_019320065.1. NCBI lineage: Eukaryota > Metazoa > Chordata > Mammalia > Artiodactyla > Cervidae > Cervus > Cervus canadensis. Next base: position 43,631,496 of record NC_057396.1, on the reverse strand, counting down.
TTTATAATATCATGATGTTAAAATAGAAAGAGATACCGATCCATTGGCAAACACATTCCTTACCTACAAAGCCTTCCTCTTTTGTGTGTTTGTGTGTTCAGTCGCTCAGTCATGTCTGACTCCTTGGTGACCCCATAGACTGTGGTCTGCCAGGCTCGTCTGTCCATGGAATTTTCCAGGCAAGAATACTAGAGTGGGTTTTCATTTACTGCTCCAGGGGTTCTTCCTGACACAGGGATCAACCCATGTCCCTGGCATCTCCTACACTGACAGGCAGACAAAGATTCAAGAATGGTTCCTTGTCCTCTCTGAGAGAAAGCTGATATTGCTAAAGCAGGTGATGCTTGAAGCTGGAGTGGTTGTAAGAGGGCACAAAATAGAATAGAAAACTGAAGAACCACAAAGCTAAAATTATTGGAGATTTTGAATGGGAAATATCAAACAGCAACAGAAAAAAATTAAAAAAAGAAAGAAAAAAAAAACTGATTTAACAGAATTCTAACCGTGATTCACTTGTAAAATCACTGGTCTTTTGCTATTTGAAAAATCCCCTAATTGTCTGCAAAGTTTTGCTTGATTTCTTTTCTACCTATTCCTTTAGGAGTCCAACAATTTGTTACAGCACAAGAAAGGTCTTTAAAGAGGCTCTTATTAAGTAGTTCATATTATGTGGCATAGCTACTTCCAAAGAAGTTATTTCTTGCAGTATCTAAACTGTCCTCTTTCATTGTGAGTACATAAAGATAAAAGAGGATGTAGGTAAAAAAATAATAAGTAACAACTTTATAACTGTGACTCATACAGTATTTTAAACACTGTTAACTACCCTCTTAGGCTTCCTTGGTGTTTCAGTGGGAAAGAATCCTCTGGCCAATGCAGGAGACATGGGTTTGATCCCTGGGTAGGGAAGATCCCCTAGAGAAGGAAACAGCAAACCAGTCTAGCATTCTTGCCTGCGAAATCCCATGCACAGAGGAGCCTAGTCAGCTACAGTTTGTGTGCAGTGGGTACTAAGTCACTTCAGTCCTGTCCAACTTTTTGACCCTATGGACCGTAGCCCACCAGGCTCCTCTGTTCATGAGATTCTCCAGGCTAGAATACTGGAGTGGGTTGCCATCTCCTTTTCCAGGGGATTTTCCTGACCCAGGGATGGAACTGTGTCTCTTGTGCCTCATGCATTGGCAGGTGAGTTCTTTACCACTAATGCCACCTGGGAAGCTCAAGGCTTCCCTGTCTCAGTTCAGTTCAGTCACTCAGGCGTGTCCGACTCTGCGACCCCATGAACTGCAGCACACCAGGCCTCCCTGTCCATCACCAACACCCAGAGTCCACCCAAACCCATGTCCATTGAGTCGGTGATGCCATCCAATCATCTCATCCTCTGTCGTCCCCTTCTCCTCCTGCCCTCTTCTTTCCCAACATCAGGGTCTTTTCCAATGAGTCAGCTCTTCGTATCAGGTGGCCAAAGTCCTGGAGTTTCAGCTTCAGCATCAGTCCTTCCAATGAACATTCAGGACTGACTTCCTCTAGGATGGACCGGTTGGATCTTCTTGCTGTCCAAGGGACTCTCAAGAGTCTTCTCCAACACCACAGTTCAAAAGCATCAATTCTTCGGTGCTCAGCTTTCTTTATAATCCAACTCTCACATCCATACGTGACTACTGGAAAAACCATATTCTTGACTAGACGGACCTTTGTGGGCAAAGTAATGTCTCTGCTTTTTATTATGCTGTCTAGGTATGTCATAACTTTCCTTCCAAGGAGTAAGCGTCTTTTAATTTCATGGATGCAATCACCATCTGCAGTGATTTTGGAGCCCATAATAATAAAGTCAGCCACTGTTTCCACTGTTTCTCCATCTATTTTCCATGAAGTGATGGGACCAGATGCCATGATCTTAGTTCCCAGTCTATGGGGTCACAAAAGATTCTGACATGACTTAGTGATTAAATAACAACTACCCTCTTTTGATGACTGGAAGTTTATTCTGAAGGAAAAAACCCTTTCACATATAGTATGAATGCAAATATATCCAGCATGATGAAGTCCAAGGATGAAACATCATTAAAAAAATGAGAAGCTGATTCCAATATTCATATTTAAGTGTGAGGCAGACAGTGTCCTTCAATATCAAGAATATTTGGAGCCAGCCACATGTTTATCCAAGATGTGGATTGGTAGATCATTTTCTCAAAAAAAAAAAAAAAAAAAAATTAAGTCCCTGAGGAAAAAACACTGTAAATACAGGTAAACTAGGAATGTCAACAATGAAGCAAGGAGAACCCTACAAGAGCATACAAAGTAAATTCCACCATGTAACAAATGAGACTCACTCATCACCTGGAGTTTCAAATTGGCTTTCTAAGATTCTTTATTCAGCATCAATTAATAGTTACCGAATGCATGACATTTGAATAATAGTTTCAATATTAAAAATAAAAGCAGTGCAAGCTATAAAAATAAACTATAGAAATTTAGAGGTTATTAAAATGATATATATGAAGCAGAATACACATATTTGTATAATCTATTAATGTTCATTGTTTTATAAGTGTGACGGAATGTCATTACTTGGGTTTAGATTCACCAGGTCTATATCCACCCTGTTTTCTGTACATACTAAAAGTGTTCTGTACAAACATTTTTCAAATATTTTATGACTTGATAATGCAAACTTATGTTTAAAATATTTTAAGGAAGCAAAAAATAAACAGCAAACATTTAGAAGAAACAGATTGTGAAAATATTTCACTTCTTAATCTTGCATTTTCCTAAACTTCCCTGGTGGCTCAGATGGTAAAGCATCTGCCTACAATGCGGGAGACCCAGGTTCGATCCCTGGGTCGGGAATATCCTCTGGAAAAGGAAGTGGTAACCCACTCCAGTACTCTTGCCTGGAAAATCCCATGGAGGGAGGTGCCTGGTAGGTTACAGTCCAAACAGTTGGACACAACTGAGTGACTTCACTCCAGTTCTTAGATTAAAGTAAAAAATGATTAAATTAAAAGCTTTTGGTAGATACACATTAACTTTATTTTAGGAGTTTGACTTTCAAAATACATACCTCACACTAACTTTTTAACACCTGCTCTATTTTTCAGAAGACATTCTAGAGTGCTTCAAAAATCAAAACTATGTCAAGTAAAGAAAAAGTACTGAAAACCAGAAGCAATTGGTTTTAACTAATGCTGAGCTTCCTAAATAATATTGCTCTCTCTTTATTACTTGACTTTGGACAGGTCATTAGCAATTTTTGACAAAAGATTCCTCACTAAACATATGTATACAAAATTATCTCATACATTTCAATTAAAATTAAAAAAAAAACTCACATTTATTTAACAGAATCTCAAGTCCTTGAAAACAGTTATTTTCGATCAATATCATATATTCTAATCTCTCCCCTAATTATCTTGATAGATAAAAATATCTACATTCATTCCATACGTTGTCTGTAAGAATCCAGCACTTTATCAAAACAAAATTGAAGAGTCCAAATTGTGATATCAGGGCTTTCATCTTGTCCACTTTCCATCATTTCCAACTGAAGATAGTGACCAAGCTCTTGATTTTCTCTAATGTTTTACTTCCCGGTTAGGAGAATATGGGATAAGGCAATAGCACCCCACTCCAGTACTCTTGCTTGGAAAATCCCATGGACGAAGGAGCCTGGTGGGCTGCAATCCATGGGGTCGCTAAGAGTCGGACATGACCAAGCGACTTCACTTTCATTTTTCACTTTCATGCATTGGAGAAGGAAATGGCAACCCACTCCAGTGTTCTTGCCTGGAGAGTCCCAGGGATGGGGGAGCCTGGTGGGTCACAGAGTCAGACATGACTGAAGTGACTTAGCAGCAGCAGCAGGAGAATATGGGGAAAATGTGAAATGGTGTGCAGTAAGAAATTTTACTTTAGGTTAAGTAAATTACCAGATAATATGCTACAAGAGTTCCTGTTTCACTAGAAATATATAATATGTGCTAATATGGGAGTGAGAATAAGAAAATATTAATACAATGACTACTCACCACTACCACCTACAATATGATGAATGTAGGTAGCTAATTTTCAAACACTGTCAGGGGAATTATTAACAATAATAATCTTGAATACTTTTCCTTTTAGTGAAAGATGTTTCAGGATCTTAGAGACTCCAACCGCTCAAAGTTCCAGGTCTCTGAGTTCATTCTGATGAGATTCCCATGCAATGTTCTTCTTAAATGTAACAAAAATGTTCTATTTTTGAGACAGTGATGGGTGATGAAAAGAGGATACTACACACTAATGTGGAATGGAAGAGATTCTGTGGCAAGTGAAACAAACCACCACTAACTACACCAAAGGCCGATCTTTATCCAAAGAAGATGACGTATATGTTAGGATTGGAAGGGAGTCTCTATTATGAGTGCATTCTGGAAAACCAAATAATTAACTCCACGAGTACTGCTGCCAATAGGACCAAATGAAAGTAGCACTCTGTGAAAAGCATCTGGAATTAGTCAACAGAAAATGCATAATCTTCCATAAGGACGGGCTTCCCTTGTGGCTCAGCTGGTAAAGACTCCATCTGCAATGCGGGAAACCTGAGTTTGATCCCTGGGTTGGGAAGATCCCCTGAAGAAGAGAAAGGCTACCCACTCCAGTATTCTGGCCTTGAGAATTCCATGGACTATACAGTCCATGGGGTTGCAAAGAGTTGGACATGACTGAGTGACTTTTACTTCACCTCCATCAGGATAACACAAGACAGCATGTTTCTCTGATGACCAGGTAAAAACTTACAGTTTGGCTGGGAAGTTCTGATTCATCCACCATATTCACTAGACATTGCTTAGATGTCTATTTATTTTGGTCTTTACAAAATGCTCTTAATGGAGAAAATTTCAATTCCTTGAACAACTGTAAAAGGCACCTAGAGAAGTTCTTTGTTCAAAAGGTAAAAGGTTTTGTGAAGATGAAATTATGAAGTTTCCTGAAAAATGGCAGAAAATAGTGGAACAAATGGGGCTTCCCTTGTGGCTCAGATGGTAAAGAATCTGCTAGCAATGTGGAAAACCTAAGTTTGATCTCTTGGTTGGAAAGATCCTCTGGAGAAGGGAATGGCAACCCACTACAGTATTCTTGCCTGGAGAATTTCATGGACAGAGGAGCCTGGTGAGCTATAGTTCTTGGGTGCAAAGAGCTGGACATGATTGAGTGACTAACACTAATATGATGGAACCAAATGGTGAATATGATATTCAGTAAAATTCTTAGTGAAAATGAAAAAAAAAATGTGTACTTTATTTTTAATTAAAAAATCAAAAGAACAAAACTTTTTGTCCAGCCTAGTGTATACATTTACATAAGTATATATGTAAATATATTTGTATATATGTGGAAAACGGTTGAAATCATTTGAACTACTTATAACATAACATCAATTTAAAATGGTAGAACTTATGTTACAGTATGGTATTATGTAAGCTTTCTGTTAAAAATATGTATAGCAAATGTATTTAAAGACAAGTATTAGCAGTTACCTCTACATTGTAGAATTTAAAGGGTTTGATACATAGTTCAAAAACTATGTTTTCCAATTAATAAACACACAGGCATTAATTTCAGTATATAATTAATAGATAAAACTAGAGTTGATTGTTTCATTATTTTTTATATTATGATCACCAACATGATTGTCTTTTTTTAAAAAGTAATTTATTTATTTTAATTGGAGGATAATTAATTTACAATATTGTGGTGGTTTTTGCCATACAATGACATGAATCAGCCATGGTACAAAATGAGTCCCTGCATCCTGAACCCCACTCCCACCTCCCTCCCCACCCCATCCCTCTAGGTTGTCCCAGTGCACTGGCTTTGAGCGCCCTGCTTCATGCATCAAACTTGCACTGGTCATCTATTTTACATATGGCAATATACGCACAACATTATTACCTTAACACTTGCCCATCGAAATATTCCTAACATAAACCTGATCCATTGATGAAGTTTTATAATGCTATAATGTTCATCATCATCCTCACTTGAAAAAATAAATGAATAAAAGAACACAGGAATGTGTGTATGATTAAAACCATCTGAACATCCTTACAAGGAAATAAACAGAACACTTTAATAAACATTAATATGTCTAATATTTATTAAAATAGGCTTGTGTTCATTCTCACTCCCCTATATATATTGCTCACATGCAAGCACACAGATTAGATTCATGAAGATAAATTTTTTCTTCACGAAGTATCTTTAAGCCATGAGAATGGAAGCTTCCACTCTTCCTTTACCAAGAGGGGTTAGCTTAATTCCCATACCAGTACATATATCTTGAGTGTTTTGCAATATTCCCCTGGAATATATTTCACATTTTTAAAAATATTCAGTTCAATTGTACAAATATCAAGGGATTTAGTAGTTGAGGACTTTGAATGTATATATATTGTAGAGTCATGATTTTTCTTTTGACCAATATCCTAAACACCTGGACCAGATTGCATCAAGCTCACTGTTTTGCTATCCAGAAATTAAGGTATAAAGGAAATACAAAAGAGGGAGTCGTGGCAGGATACATTTTTATTCCATAGGCAGCAAAAATGTGGAGAGTTTTTGGATGTATACTAACTCATTCTTATATTTAAACAACTTTGTATTCCGTTATATATACCCAGTTGAAGGCAGAAATGTTACAGAAGTTGGTTTTCATGGAAAAATAGTTATTTCTCCAATTCTCAGATTGCAATACAGCATAACTTTCCATGTTTACTTTGAATACCTAGCTATTTTTCTAAGCAAATAGTTATCTTTAAATCTGTTGTACTAAATATCAAGAAAGAATCCCCTCCCCATGGGGTGAAGAAAGTGGAAATAGCAAGAGAATAACTCTTGACCATGGTATTGAGTTGCTTGAGCTGCTTGTATATTTTAGAAATTAATCTTTTGTCTATTTTTTCACTTGCTATTATTTTCTCCCATTCTAATGTGTTTTCTTGGCAGTTCTCCTTATACTTCAAAAACAATATTTAAAATACAGTTCAATGATTCTTAAAATCTTACAAAATTTGATTTATTTATTAACTTGTTCATCCACTTAAAAATATTGTTTAATATCAAATACATGCATGCCAGCTTGCTAGACAATGCAAATATAAACATAAATACATTGTGATCAAATTGCCAATATCCATTGTATCATTGAAAAAGTGAGAGTTCCAGAAAAACATCTATTTCTGCTTTATTGACTATGCCAAAGCCTTTGACTGTGTGAATCACAATAAACTGTGGAAAATTCTTAGAGTTGGGAATACCAAACCACCTGATCTGCCTCCTAAGAAATCTGTATGTAGGTCAAGAAGCAACAGTTAGAACTGGACATGGAACAACAGACAGGTCCTGAATTGGGAAAGAAGTATGTCAAGACTGTATATTGTCACCTGCTTATTTAACTTATATGCAGAGTATATCATGTGAAATATCAGACTAGATGAAGCACAGGCTGGAATCAAGATTGCCGGGAGAAATATGAGAAATATCAATAGCCTCAGATATGCAGATGACACCACCCTTACGGCAGAGAGTGAAGAACTAAACAGCCTCTTGATGAAAGTGAAAGAGGAGAGTGAAAAAGTTATCTAAAAGCTCAACATTCAGAAAACTAAGATCATGGCATCTGGTCCTATCACTTCATGGCAAATAGATGGGGAAACAATGGAAACAGTGACAGACTTTATTTCTTGGGCTCCAAAATCAGTGCAGATGGTGACTGCAGCCATGAAAGTAAAAGACACTTCTTCCTTGGAAGAAAAACTATGCCCAACCTAGAGAGCATATTAAAAAGCAGAGACATTACTTTGCCAACAAAGGCCCATGTAGTCAAAGCTATGGTTTCTCCAGTAATCATGTATTGATGTGAGAGTTGGACTATAAAAAAAAAAAAAAAAGAATTGATGGTTTTGAATTGTGGTATTGGAGAAGACTCTTGAGAGTCCCTTGGACAGCAAGGAGATCCAACCAATCCATCCTAAAGGAAATCAGTCCTGAATATTCATTGGAAGGACTGATGCTGAAGCTGAAACTCCATTACTTTGGCCACCTGATGCGAAGAACTGGCTCATTTGAAAACACGCTGATGCTGGGAAAGATTGAAGGTGGGAGGAAAATGGCATGACAGAGGATAACATGGTTGGATGGCATCACCCACTCAATGGACATGAGTTTGAGTGGACCCCAGGACTTGGTGATGGACAGGGAAGCCTGGCGTGCTGCAGTCCATGGGGTCACAAAGAGTTGGACATGACTGAGTGACTGAACTGAACGTTGTTTCCAAATATTAAGATTTAGGTTTAATTCTGGTGAAATCAAGATATTGATAATTTTTAATACCATGATTTTAAATAGAAAGAGATATTGATCCACAGATAGATATATTTCTTACCTAGAAAGCCTATCTTTTTTGCAACTACATCATATTGAGTTGGCCAAATGTTTGTTTGGGTTTGTCTATAATATCATATAATATTATATGATATGTCATAATATTAGTTAACATAATAATATCAGTAGGAAATAGCAAACAGCACCAGAATAAAGAATAAGAAAAAAAGGAAGGACGGAAGCAAGGGAAAAAGGAAGAAAAAACTGACCTAACAAAATCCCCACCATGACTCAGTTAAGACCGTTTCTCTTTTCCTCTGAAAATTCTTGGAATCGCCTCCAAAATTTTGCTTAGTTTTATTACCCCCTACTTCTTTATGACTCTAAGAATTTGTCATGGTGCAAGGAAAGTCTTTGAAGGGCACTCTTATTAAGTAGTTCATTCTATGTTATTTTGCTACTTTCAAACAAGTTACTTTTTGCAGGATCTAAACTGTCATCTTTCATTGTGAATACCTGAAGATAAAACAGGGAAGTAGGTAGAAAAATTAATATATGACAACTTTATATCTTGATTCCTTCACTATTTTAAACAATGCTAACAACCCTCTTATGATGACTGAAAATTTATTCTTCGGGAGAAAACATTAATATGTGCTATGAATGCAAATATATCAGGTGTGATGAAGCCTGAGGATGAGACATCAAGAAAAAAAAAAAAAGAGTCCTAAAAAACTAGGAATAAAACCAGCATGTGACCCAGCAATCCCATTCTTAGGCGTATACCCTGAGGAAACCAGAACTGAAAGAGACACATGTATCCCATCGTTCATTGCAGCACTATTTACAATAGCTAGAACATGGAAGCAACCTAGATGTCCATCAACAGATGAATGGATAAAAAAGTGGTGGTACATATACACAGTGGAATATTACTCAGTCATAAAAAGGAACACATTTGAGTCCATTCTAATGAGATGGATGAACCTAGAACCTATTATATAGAGTGAAGTGAGTCAGAAAGAGGAAGATAAATACCGTATTCTAACGCACATATACGGAATCTAGAAAAATGGTACTGAAGAATATTTACTGGGCAACAGTGGAGAAACAGACATAGAGAATAGACTTACGAACATGGGGAGAGGGGAGGAGAGGGTGAGATGTATGGAGAGAGTAACATGGAAATTTGCATTGCCATATGTAAAACAGATAGCCAACAGGAATTTGCTGTATGGCTCAGGAAACTCAAACAGGGGCTCTGTATCAACCTAGAGGGGTGGGATGGGGAGGGAGGTGGGAGGGAGGTTCCCAAGGGAGGGGACATATGTATACCTATGGCTGATTCATGTTGAAGTTTGATGAAAAGCTCAAAATTCTGTAAAGCGATTATCCTTCAATAAAAAATAAATAAGTTTTTAAAAAATGAGAAGCTGAATCTAATACTCATATTTAGGTGTAAGACAGACAGTGTCCTTCTGTCCTTCTGTCTGTCCTACTCAATATCAGGAACACTGAAAGCCAGTTACATATTTCTCCAGGATGCAGATGGGTAGGTATTTTTCTGAAAAAAAGTGAAAGTTCCTGAGAGAAAATAATACCTATAAATACTGATAGCTAGGCATGTCAACAGTGAAGTAGAGGACCCTATGGAAGCACACAAAGTAAATTCTAGCAATTAATGAGACTCACTCATCACCTGGAGTTTCAAATCAGCTTTCTGAAGTGTGAGTTAATCGCCAATTAATAGTCAAAACAGTATGACATTTGAGAAATAGTTCCAATATTAAAGATAAAGACAATGCAGACTATACAAATAAACTATTGACATTTAGAAGCTATTAAAATAATATATATGAACTAGAAAAGGACAATTTGTATAAATATATAACTTTTTTAATCTACCATTTTTTGTTATCAATATGATGAAATGTCATCACTTGGATTAAGATGAATATATGCAGCAGGGGTATTTCCACATTGTTGTGCTATAAATACCATAATTTCAAACCATAATATTTTTCAAATATTTTATATCTTGAAATGAATTCTTAAGATTTAAATTATTGAAAGGAAAAATTAATAAAGACCAAATATTTAGGAAAAAGAGATCATAAAAATTTGTTTCAGTTTTTAGATTAAATGATTAAATTAATAAATTAATGTAGATACACACTAACTTGATTTAGTCATGTAATTTTCAAAATATTTATCTCATATAAATTTTTGAAGGTCCGCTACTTCATTCTTTATTTTATGACTATTTAGAATGCTCCAAGAATCAAAACTTGTCAAGTAGGAGAAAGTTATTAAAAAACAGAATCAATTGTGTTTAAGTGAGATCCCTAAATCCCATATCTCTTACTGTTTATCAATTTTGGACAAGTCATGAGCAATGAGCAATTTTTAACATCAGCTTCCTAACTAGAACATAGGTATACTAAATTAATTCACACATTTCAATTAAAATTAAATAATTCACATGATTATTTCACAAAATCTCAAGTACTTGAAAAGTTATTTTCAATATCATATATTCTAATCTGCTACTTAAATATCTTCATGCATAAAAATCTCTACACTCATTGCATTCATTATGTCTCTGATAATCAAACACTTCCCTGGTGGCTCAGTGGTAAAGAATCTTCCTGCAAAGCAGGAAACATGGGTTCAATCCCCAGGTCAGAAAGATTCCCTTGGAGAAGGAAATGGCAACCCACTACATCTCAGGGAAATCCCATGGGCTGAGTATGCCATGCTACAGTATGTGGGGTCTCAAAAGAGTTGGACTTGACTTAGCAACTAAAGAGCATAATCCAACACTTTAGCAAAACCAAATTCAAGAGTCCAAGCTACGATATCAGAGGACTTTCATCTTGTCCAGTTTCCATGACTTCCAGGCTGAAGATAACAACCAAGGCCCTGATTTTCTCTAAAGTTCTATTCCTCAACCATAGAAGTTGAAAGTAATGTGAACTGCCTAATGGTTTAATGTTAGGGTTTTGATTAGCTGAATTAACATATAATGAACTGTCACAGTTCCTGTTTCACTGGAAATATACAATAAATGTTAGTGCTGGGATGAGAATTAGCGTGAATAGTGTTAGTTGCTCAGTCGTGTCCAACTCTTTGCAACTCCATAGCCTGCCAAGCTCCTCTATCCATGGAATTCTCCAGTTAAGAATATTGGAGTGGGTGGCCGTTTCCTTCTCCAGGGGATCTTCTTGACCCAGGGGTCGAAGCCAGGTCTCCTGCACTGTAAGCAGATTCTTTACCAGAATTTTAAAATTACAGTAACTTCCTGCCATCACCACCTACAATATCACAGATCTGGGTAACTCCTATTCAAACATTGTCAGAGAAATTATTAAGATTGTAATGTTGAATATTTTTCCTCTTAGTGAAGATGTTCCAGGATCTCAGAGATTCCAACAGCTCAAAGATCCAGGTCTCTGAGTTCATTCTGTTGGGATTCCCAGGCATTCACAGCTGGCAGCACTGGCTCTCCCTGCCCCTGGCTCTGCTCTACCTCTTAGCTCTCAGCGCCAACATCCTTACCCTGATCATCATCAATCAGGAGGCAACACTGCACCAGCCTATGTACCATTTCCTGGGCATCCTGGCTGTGGTTGACATGGGCCTGGCTACCACCATCATGCCCAAGATTCTGGTCATCTTGTGGCTCAGTGCTAACACCATCCGTCTCCCTGAGTGCTTTGTGCAGATGTATGTCATACATTGTTTTGTGGGCATGGAATCAGGCATCTTTGTCCTCATGGCTGTAGACAGACACATAGCCATTTGTTGACCACTACACTATTCATCCATAATTGCTGACTCTTTTGTGGTCAAAGCCACTGTGTTCAGGACACTCAGAGACATCCTTCTTACCATTCCAGCACCTGTGTTGGCTGCGCAGAGACACTATTGCTCGAAGAACCAACTTGAGCACTGTCTGTGCTCTAATCTTGGCCTCACTAGTCTATCCTGTGATGACAGGACAATCAACAGTATCTACCAGCTATTTCTTGCCTGGACATTCATGGGCAATGACTTGAGTTTGATTTTTACATCCTATGTATGCTTTAATTCTTAATTCTGTGTTAAAGTTGAATTCAGCAGAAGCTGTATACAAGGCCTG
>NC_057396.1:43256525-43318888 GCF_019320065.1 Cervus canadensis | reverse complement strand
CTCAATGTCTTCACACCATTGTCTGCACTTCAAGCTTCACCTTTGAAATTCACAATGACTCAGTTTGTGATACGTATTTAGGGTACATACATATTTAGGCTCTGTTTTAGGATACTAATATATCACCATATCATAAGTTGTTCCAGTAATGACACTGAAATATACTAGGCTCATTATTAATTGGAGAAATATTTTCTAATTAACTGCTACTTTGTTACAGCCCAAGGGTACAAAGATGCCATCATTGAGGAACTCATAGGCTGTTCAAATGGAATTAAAGCAATCTGGATCCTATAATGTTGAACAAATGTTGTCTTTTATATAGAAGGAAATAGAAAGAAAGAAGATGCAAATAAGCTCAGTAAGCTACTTGAAGAAAGAGCCTGTGCCTGTCTTAGCAGTTCTGCATTCTAGGCCTTACACAATGGGATAGGCTAAGACATCGTCCCTTTCCTGGAGTGCTTCCACATGCACCTGGACAAATATCTTCTTGAACAACAGAAGACAAAGAAACTATAAGGGACTAGAAATGCAGACACAGTTGGGACCACCATGAACAGTAAGATACAAAAGAAAGCACAAATAATATTTCCCAGGTGTCAGGAGCAAAAGCAAGGCACTGGGCATGATCCTTGCAAACAGCACCATCAAGGAGGTGAGCAGATCACCCAAACCACCCCTCTGACCTGATCCCTGGACCCACCTCTATTCTTACTTCATTTAAGGGCCTAGTTTGCCCCCCATCAGGGAGTCAAGCAAGGGAACCTGTTACTTCTTTTCACTCCCTCATGCTGCAGCACGAGTTCCAGTAAAGTTTTGCATGAATTTCTTTTCTTACCTTTTACCAATTTCTATTGATTAGAGTGTAGGAACCCAGGTCAGTGCACAACCACAAATAACATGTGATTGGAAACCAATCAGCAGCCTCACTGAGTTTCAGAGTCCTCATCTGTTACATAAAGACAGTGAACTGGTTATTTCAAAATACATTTCTAGTTCTAAGAGTCTATAAACCATGCCCTTCTTTTAGACAGGCATCACTCACCTTATCCAGTCTCTTTTCTTCACTTTTTCCCTTTAAGCTATTGGCATGAACCTTCACACATTCCCTCATGACAGTTAAAAGGAAATGGGAAATTTAAACATCGTATCAAGGGTAACTTCCAAATACCACCACATATGATTTTTGTTCAAATCATAAGGTCAAATGATCAGGCCAAAACCCAAAATCATTTATATATTCACATCATTTACAGGTTCCAGCCTACATTCATCTGCTTAGAGAAACTTATGGCTTTCTCTATTGGGAGAGCTCCATGTATGTTTACTTCTTGGTCTAAAAGCCAGGAGACCCTAAGAAACAAAGAGCATTTTCCTCTGAAAGCCCAAGTCATACTATGTAAATCTTCATCTTTTCTTTAGGATTGACATGTTCCCAAGATTACCGACACAGGAAAATATCAATTTGATTCAGGGAAAGTCCTACTCAATCCAAAATTATGGGTTTCTGCTTTCTGACCCCCAAATAAAAATGCTTAAATTCCACTATCAGTACAGTTCCCAAAGTCTGAACCATTTAACTTAAGGTAAAATATTAGATGAATTGCTGATCAATTTAAAGTACAGTTTTCCATACTTTGTCAATTTCTTTATTCCCCCATCCAGGGATGCAAAGAAATGAATCTTAAATTTTTCCTTTGGTTTCCTGACTCTTAAACTTCTATTAGTAACTATTTGAAAATGAAAATGCATTTATATCAGCCTAAATTGGGCTTCCCAGGTAACTCGGTGGTAAAGAATTGGCCTGCCAATGTTGGAGACACAAGAGACATGGGTTCAATCCCTGTTTTGGGAAGATTCCCTGGAGAAGGAAATGACAACTCACTATAGTATTTTTGCCTGGAAAATTCCATAGACAAAGAAGCCTGGTGGGCTACAGTCCATAGGGTCGCAAAGAGTTGGACTTGACAGAGCATAACAAACAATAATTTCAGGTGCTATTAGGTTCAAATTCCATTTTTACAATACACTCTCTATTATATAAAAGAGTATGACTAACTAAAGTCTCACCCTTACAAACTTCACTATTTCAGAAGAAGGTCTCAATTCAACATGTTTTTAACTAAATATCAATGAGAAGGGTTCTCAAAAGAAAAAGGAGATCTACTTCTAAAGCAAATTTAATTAACAGCTATTATGAAATAGATAATCGCTTGCAATCGCTAACTGATTTTTTCCAACATCTTCTCACTGATGGTCTAAAAATTTATGAGATTTTATGACTCACATCAACTTAAAGTAAACACAGACTTCCCAGTAAAATTGCAGACTGAAACTTAGATGAAATGGATTCACAGAACTGAAGAATTTACCACAAGCTATATCTACCAAAACAGAGTTTTAAAATTTTTTTTGTTTTATTTAAAACTGCTTTGTTTTGCCTACTTACAGATTATTTTAATGTGGGGGAAGAAATTCTGCATAGATTAAGAAATGTATGCCCAATTTCTATGTGAAAAACACAACAGAGAGTAAGAATGGCTATATCCCATTCAAATTACATAATATGAATTAAGATTATTTTTCCAATCACTGATGTGAAACTCAGGTAAGTGGATAGGAAAAGTTAGCTAATTAGACAAAGAAACGTTTACTCTTAAAAAATGCCCATAGTAATAAATGATGTTTCTGTCATTTGTTTTTGCTTTACCACAAATAG
Organism: Cervus canadensis; assembly: GCF_019320065.1. Classification (NCBI taxonomy): domain Eukaryota; kingdom Metazoa; phylum Chordata; class Mammalia; order Artiodactyla; family Cervidae; genus Cervus; species Cervus canadensis. The sequence continues at coordinate 43,316,169 of NC_057396.1, read as the reverse complement.
AAAAGGAAGCCAGGGAATCAGGCTTCTTTGTGCTAAAATAATGAGAAAAGATAGAATATTAGAAAATAGAGTGAAAAGACTAAAATGGGGGAAGTCTTTTGTATTAGCTTTATGTGTATCAGACATGCCCAAATCCTGCGGTGACAGCCCTGAGCCTGAAGATAAGCTGTAAATAAATCCAGGAAATTGTTATTCCTAATTAGTTTTTATTGGTGAATAATAAGGATTATTAACATCAGGATAAGCAATGGTTGTTCATGTTTAAAGACAATTATCATAAAGGTAGCATGTATTTTTATCTCATTTAAATCTTGCTTAACAGATTTTCATAATCTTATACATCAGTATTTGAAATTGGCTGATTTTAATTTTTTAAAAACATTTTAAAGAATGTGTAAGAGAAATAGAATGTTTTATAATCTAACATTTGGAAAAAACACAAATAGGAAATGTGGTCCTTTGAACCTTAGAACAAATATCCAGGTAATGTTAAAATGAAGCCTATATTGGCAATTTTAACATTACTAACAATTAGAAAGTCTTCCCCTGTACTGATATATGTATCAAATGTGTATCTTAGAGCATCAGTCCCTAACCTTTTTGACACCAGGAACTGGTTTTATGGAAGACAATTTTTCCATGGACTAAGGGATGGGGGATGGTTTCAGAATGATTTAGGCACATTATATTTATTTTGCACTTTATTTCTATTATATTTGTATCAGCTCCACCTCAGATCATCAGACACTGGATCCGGGAGGTTGGGGACCCCTGTCTTAGAGGACATGCCAACTGACACTGGAGATTGATCTAAGTATATATTTCAGAATGTTTCCAGGACATGACAGTGACGATACACACCAAATTTTGAGACCAGTTGTTCCTTTATCTATGTATTCAGCACCTGAAATATTGTCAGATATATCAGGATCTAGGATTTGAAGATAGGGTCATGAGCAAAAGAGACTTAAATCTAAGTATATTTAAAGGGAAATTAAAGAAATAAATAAATAAATTCAGAAAATGACAAGTGCTACAAAGAAAAAAGGTAATACAACGTGTTAGCATGATCTAAGAGAAGTATGCTACTTTGGATGCAATTATTAAGGAAGTACTCCCTGTATAGGTGGTTTTTGAATTGAGATTATGAATGTTGAAAAGTTCATCATTTGAACATAAGGAGAATACTGTTCCAGTCAGTTGGAGCAATGAGTACAGAGTGCTAAACAAAGAGAAAGCAGAAGTCTAAGAAGTAGTGGAAGTCCTAGGGAGGGATACAGCCATGGGGAGGATAAGGCAGAGATGACAGGGAAGATCTGATCACAAATAGCAGAACTTCTGGTTCCAAACAAACAAAGGAAGATTGGCTATGAGAAGGTGACTATCATTGTAGGCCTGTCAGAATATACTGGAGATCTTTTCAAAGGTAGAGTCATTTGGAGGAATTTGGTATGGAAATAAAATTCAGTGTTTAAAGCTAAACTTCTGATAGCATATGTAAAAAAAAAAGCTCTGCAATTGATGCAATTCTGCTTTTTTTATTGTTCTTGCAACAAAACTTTGGTGTAACCCTTCATTCCTCTCAATCTTTTATAACCTCCTTATGAACTCTCAGCAAATCTTGTGACCCATAACTTCAATTTTCACGCACCACCTTAGTTCAAATAATTATCATTTCCCACTTGGATTATTGAAGTAAAGTCTGCATTGTTTTTTCCAGTCTTACCCATACTCCTCATGTTCTGTTTGAAGCACTGTTCCATCCCTGCTCTGGTAATTACATGTGAGGGTATTTGGAATGTAAAGACTGAGTAGTATGTGGAAGACACTAAATACTTATTTAATGAATGAGTAATTGAGATATCACAATGGCAAGGGCTCAGAATGAAGAAAATAATGGATACCAAAACATATTCAATGAGGGTTTCAGGAGAGGGTTACTGAGAGTAAATATTGTGATAGTGGTTGAGGAAGGTTTAAATAAAAGATGAGGGTAGCAACATGGATGTTACATGGTGCTCCTTGTGGTATTCAGTTGAAACCATCACTGACACACTCAGATTTCCATAATCCCTAATCTTTGACTCACATCTCTCAGCACTGGTACTTGAATAGTTTGATAATCCCTTGCTTGATTTCCTGGGTTCGTACTCCATAAACAATGGGGTTCAGGGCTGGTGGGATGAGATGGTGCAAGACATTGAGAAGAATGGGTACCTCTGGGGACACTTTTTTCCCTGCCTTATTTGTGAAGATGAAGACTAGCAGCAATGTATAGAAGAAAAGTATAAGAATGAGATGGGAACCACAAGTACTCAAGGCCTTGGTGGTTGCACCTCCTGACTGCAAATGCACAACAGCACTCAAGATGAAGCAGTAGGATAGCAAGATAAGGACCAGATCAGAACCTAACAGGCACCAAACACTCACAAATTGGTAGAGCTTATTCAGGTGAATATCTCCACAGGAGAGCTTTGCTACAGAAATGTTGGCACAGATACAGTTTTCCACTACATTGCTGGCACAGTAATTGAGTCTCGCAGCCAGAATTGGTGTAGGCAGAGTGGCCAGCAAATTGCGAAAGATGATGAAGATGGCCGCATTGACGACAAACTGTTCCGTGATGATGGATGGGTAGCGCAGTGGGTGGCAGATGGCCACATAGCGGTCATAAGCCATGACCAGAAAGGTGGAGGATTCCATGGGAAGGAATGTATTCATGATGAACATCTGCAGGAAGCAGCCCATAAAGCTGATGGGCTTCATGTCGAACCAGAAGATGAGCAGGACCTGCCAGAATTATTATTTTCAAAAGCGGTGCATTCACTCCCACCCTAGGGTACCTAACCCTTGGATAATCTTTTGATGACTTCAACCACTCATATCCCCAAACCACAGTGTCATAATCTTAGTGGGGACAGTGTCCTAATTTCAAATACCTTCTATGCGCATCCCAACTTCCAGAGCCCGATTTATACACTTTTAAACTATAGATCACACCCTTTTGCTTAAAAACATTTGTTTCTAGTCTGTCTTCTCTTATTCTCTAGAGTTCTTACCCAAACTTCATATGGACACATCAGCTCGTCTAAATGTATCACAAGGACATCAAATCCAATAAGCCCAATAATTATATTTGGACACCCTCCAACCTCTCCTTATACATAAGAAACATCTTCCAATTATGCCTCCTACCTCAGTATATGACATAAATATACATCTAGTTTTTAAAGTTTTTTTAATATTGATCAGTTTTTAAAGCTTTATTGAACAATAAATATTGTTACAACATTGCTTCTGTTTTATGTTTTGGTTTCTTGGCCTTGAGGCACGTAGGATCTTAGCTCCCCCAACAGGGATCGAACCCACACGACCTGCACTGGAAGGTGAAGTCTTAAGCACTGGACTGTCAGGGAAGTCCCTTGTTATGTTTTAGAAAGAAAAGTGTTGAGCCCTTGAATATAAGGGTGGGGTTATTCAGAGTCAAGGAGAATCTCCTTAGAAGTAAACAGAAAGTCAAAACTTAGAATATCACTGACTCGGACATTGAGAGAGGGCTTCTCAGTTTGAAAAAATAATGTGAAACCTTAAAAATCATAGGCACTGAGAATGAGAGGAGACATATCTGGAAGCTGTGATAGACCTAGTATGATACTGTTGGCAACTCATTGAAAATTTTACAGGAGTATTTACATCTGCAAAGCAAGGTAGTGTTTAGAGAAAGATGATTGAATACCCGGGAGTAAATCCAGGGAGGGCCTGACCTTAGGGATGACTGTGAGGCAGAGGATGACATCCAACACAGAAAGGATGGCAAGCAGGTAGTACATGGGCTCATGCAGAGATGCCTCCTGCCAGATGGCAAGTAATAACAGAAAGTTGGCCCCAAGGGCCAAAACTAGGAGAGGAGCCAGGACTAGAGACAGCCAGTGCTGGGTTTCCTGCATTCCTGGAAAGCAGATCATCAGGAATTCAGTCACCTGGGTCCCTGTGTGGTTGAGAGATAACACCATGGCTGGCAGATAAGCCTGAAACTGACTGAAAGAAAAGAGATATGAATTCAGTTTGACTGTTACGTTAGCAATCCCCTGACGGATTTATCTGCCTTCATTCTAGGCCATCAAGTTTCTCCACAGTTCTATTGACACAAAATCTGTCTAAAATTTAAATTGGATAAAATCACTCTTTGTTAAACCATTTTCCTTAGCATTCGTAACTTTATGAAGCAAGAATAACTCCCTTCACATGAGTATGTTCCAACTCCACTCACATAGACACAGCCCCTTATAGAGCATGCTTTGTTTTGTCTCACCTCCGTGTTTCCGCATGTGTCATACCCTTCTCCTAGAATTAACTCTTTTGCCCTCAAATAAATAGCTTCTCTTTGCCCCATTCTATCTGTGCCATGAGTTATACCTCTAAGAAATTTAAGAAGAAATATGGTTTTTTCTTGTTACTCTTTTTACATACATATATAATTAAATGCTTCCACTTCTCCTTGTTCTCTGTGACCCTTAAACATCCTAAGCACAAAATGTTAATAAAACTTTCTCATATTCCTTCACATTTCCTATTTGTCTTCCAAAAACTCTGTGTTCCATCTGCCAGCAGTGGAATCTTATCTCTTTATTATAGCACAAAGAAAAATACCACATATCTAGTAACACGATAAGCACTCAATAAGTACTATTCAGATAGGAGACTGATAGATTGTTGAAAGTATCATAACACCTTGCACTCATTTAACTCATTAACGCTATCTCCACATCTTGCTCCACCATTAACCACTGGCACTGTTGCTTAACACTCACTAAAAATTTGAACAAAACAAAATGGGTAAATATGTTAGTGCTGAGAGGAAAAAGAGAACAATAAATACAAAAGACAGCTGTGCAGTGTCTTATTTGCATGAGTCTTTGGTAAGTAACTGCTTAAAACAAACAAATTGTTTTTCATTTCCTGAAAAAAAGAAGAAAAATTAAAGAAATGAGGTTCTAAGACAAGGGAAGAACTGAGGAATACTTAAACATGCCCCAGAATAAAAGCTCACAGACAAAAGGGTCAGTTCCTTTTGGTTATCTTCTTAACCATCCAGGATCCTGCTGGTAAAGTAGTTGCCAGGTTGTTCTGTGCTCTCTCATGAAGCAACAGATGGATTTCGGAGCACACACACAAAAATTCTCCCTATTGAGATTTGGAGATGTTTCTTTTTCTTGACCCTGTAGTATGGGTATTACATCGGGACTCTCTTTTATCTAGACCAGCGGTTCCTCAATACTAGTGTGTGTCAGAATCACCTGGAGAGTTTGTTGACGCACAGGTTGCCTGATGCACAGAGGATAGTCTGCAGAGTTACCAACTTTGTAGGTCCGTCTGCAGGGAAGCTCTGCTCAGCTTTAGACATCAAACTGATTGTTTCTCCCATTATCTTTAGACATTTAAGTACAATTCTGGCCAATCTCTAGTCTCCCAATTTGAAAATTATCTTCCTCCCATAGTCTCTCTGGGAATTCTCTAGGTCTTTTTTTAATGGTTTTATCTCTCTTTCTGGACCTACAGTTCTTAGCCACCTCTCCTGGTGGCTCATTAAGGTCATTAAGATCAGGGACAATTTATCTTTTTTTATTAATTTATTTATTTTAATTGGAGACTAATTACTTTACAATATTGTGGTGGTTTTTGCCATATACTGAGATGAATCAGCCATGCATGTACATGTGTCCCCCAACCTGAACCCACCTCCCACCTCCCTCCCCATCCCATCCCTCAGGCTTGTGCCAGTGCATCAGATTTGAGTGCCCTGTTTCATGCGTCAAACTTGGACTGGTGATATATTTCACATATGGCTGTATACATGTTTCAATTCTATTCTCTCAAATCATCACACCCTCGCCTTCTCCCACAGAGTCCAAAGGTCTGTTCTATACATCTGTGTCTCTTTTGCTGTCTTGCATATAGGATCATCACTACCATCTTTCAAAATTCCATATATATGCATTAATATACTGAACTGGTGTTTTTCTTTCTGACTTACCTCACTCTGATTAATAGGCTCCAGTTTCATCCACCTCATTAGAACTGATTCAAATGAGTTCTTTTTAATAGCTGAGTAATATTCCATTGTGTATATATACCACACTTCCTTATCCATTCTTCTGCCGATGGACATCTAGGTTGCTTCCATGTCTTAGCTATTGTAATCAGTGCTGCGTTGAACATTGGCATACACGTGTCTCTTTCAATTCTGGTTTCCTCGGTGTGTATGCTCAGCAGTGGGATTGATGGGTCGTATGGCAGTTCTATTTCCAGTTTTTTTAGGAACCTCCACACTGTTCTCTATAGTGGCTGTGCTAGTTTGCATTCCCACCAACAGTGTAAGAGGGTTTCCTTTTCTCCACACCCTCTCCAACATTTATTGTTTGTAGACTTTTTGATAGCAGCTATCTAACTGGCTTGAGATATTACCTCATTGTGGTTTTGATTTGCGTTTCTCTGATAATGAGTGATGTCGAGAAACTTTTCATGTGTTTGTTAGTCATTTGTATGTCTTCTTTGGAGAAATGTCTGTTTAGTTCTTTGGCCCATTTTTTGATTGGATTGTTTATTTTTCTGGTATTGAGCTGCTTGTATATTTTTGAGATTAATTCTTTGTCAGTTGCTTCATTTGCTATTATTTCCTCCCATTCTGAAGGCTGCCTTTTCACCTTGCTTATAATTTCCTTCGTTGTGAAAAAGTTTTAAAGTTTGATTAGGTCCCATTTGTTTATTTTTGCTTTTATTTCCACTACTCTGGGAGGTGGGTCATAGAGGATCCTGCTGTGATTTAAGTCAGAGAGTGATTTGCCTATGTTTTCCTCTAGGAGTTTTATGGTTTCTGGTCTTACGTTTAGATCTTTAATCCATTTTGAGTTTATTTTTGTGTTTGTTGCTAGAAAGTGTTCTAGTTTCATTCTTTTACAGATGGTTGACCAGTTTTCCCAGTGCCACTTGTTAATGAGATTATCTTTTCTCCATTACATATTCTTGCCTCCCTTATCAAAGATAAGGTGTCCCTAGTGCATGTATTTATCTCTGGGCTTTCTATTCTGTTCCATTGATCTATATTTCTGTCTTTGTGTCAGTACCATACTGTCTTGATGACTGTAGCTTTGTAGTATAGCCTAAAGTCAGGTAGGTTGATTCCTCCAGTTCCATTCTTCTTTCTCAAGATTGCTTTGGCTATTCAAGGTTTTTTGTGTTTCCATACAAATTGTGAAATTATTTGTTCTAGTTCTGTGAAAAATACCTTTGGTAGCTTTATAGGGATTGCATTGAATCTACAGATTGCTTTGGGTAGAATAGCCATTTTGACAATATTGATTCTTCCAATCCATGAACACGGTATGTTTCTCCATCTGTTTGTGTCCTCTTTGATTTCTTTCATCAGTGTTTTATAGTTTTATATACATAGGCATTTTGTTTCTTTAGGTAGATTTATCCCTAAGGACAGAAAATTAGCAAGGAAACACAACCTTTAAATGATACAACAGACCAGTTAGACCTAATTGGTATCTATCTTTTTTCTTCATGGCAGTTGACACAAATTCAGACACTTACAATATGCCTCTAATAATTCAAGGTCTACTCTCTGGTCAGACTCCCAGTCCAAATTTCTGTGAGCTCAGTTGACCCACCTAATGTGCTTATGCTCTTCTGATATCGGTGATCTTCAGGGTCTCCACATACTAACATCTGCAGCTATAATAACATTCTCTGAAGTAAACAGTAAGTAAAGTTGAGGACAAAACTCAAAGTGTCACTTATGCTTAGCTTTCCAATGTACTGTTCCCAAAAATACTTACATAGAAAGTCTGTGCCAAATAACAGTAACAGTTTGACAATTTCAGACAATGTGTGACTCCTCCACTTGGCCCCCTACTCTGGCTTTGCCCAGATGAAGATGCTGTGTCTATAACAGTCACTGTTGTGCAGCTGGAAACATGAGGAGTTGGTTTAAGAATCCTGCTCCCTTGGGTTTCTGCCTCCCTGCAGACACACACACACTTCCAGTATAAAAAAAGAGAGTTTTACATTTAAACTCAGATGAAATGAGAAATCAGTGACCAACTTACATTTTCTCTTGAGATGTCTGAGAGTTACATAAACAGATATTATTGGCAATGGAAAGAAGTATCACTCAGAGACTTGGAGGATGTATTTAAGAGATCCTTTAAAATGACAAATGTCATTAAATAAGAAATGACTTCCTCTTACATATTAGCTACATTCTAGAAAAACTGTTTTTTTAAATGAGTACTTTATGATTATTTGTGTTACTATTGAGTGAAAGTGTTAGTGGCTCAGTCATGTCTGACTCTTGGCAACCTCATGGACTGTATAGCCTGCCAGGCTCCTTTGTCCATGTAATTCTCCAGGCAAGAATACTGGAGTGGGTAGCTATGCCCTCTTCCAGGAAATCTTCCCACCCCAGAGACCTAACCCAAGTCTCCTGCATTGAAAGCATATTGTTTACCACCTGAGCCATGAGGGAAGCCATTAATTTTTAGTTATTAAATTTTAGAAATATCTTTTTAAATTTGTTTATTTTTTAATTGAAGGATAATTTCTTTACAGAATTTTGTTGTTTTCTGTCAAACCTCAACATGAACCAGCCATAGGTATACATATATCCCTTCCCTCTTGAACCTAGAAATATCTTTACACAGGAAAAAATATGTCACTTAAGTGAAAACAAATATACGGATACATAGAAACTTTCTATTCTCTAATTTCACAAAATTTCACCCAAAAAATGAAACAGCAATAGCAACGTAGGATAAATAATTGTAGGGACAATTATTTATTGTGAATTACAGTGAATCTGTAAGCACACATAGAAGGACATATTCTGAAAATAATGAGCTGGGAGCAACTGGAATAGTGGTCATATAGGAGAGTACTTGAGAAGTTTTGTGATTGGGTTAGAATTAGTTTTTGGAATTGTGAAACAGAGAAGAGAGAGCAGATTAAAGCTATTGCTTTGATGGAAGACAATACCATAGAAGTAAATTATTTAATACTTTTTTTAAGAATGACTAACTTCATCATGGGCTTCCCAGGTGTCTCAGTGGTAAAAGAACCCCCCTGCCAATGCAGGAAACACAGCAAATGTGGGTTGGATCCCTGGGTGGGAAGTATCCCCTGGTGTAGGAAATGGCAACCCACTCTAGTATTCTTGCCTATAAAATTCCATGGACAGAGAAGCCTTGCAGGCTATAGTCCACAGAGTTGCAATGAGTTGGACATGACTGAACCACTGAGCACACAGCTTCATCATAGACCAGCTATACTAGAGGATATCTTCAAATGATTCATAAAATAACATATACTGCTGCTGCTAAGTTGCTTCAGTCATATCCGACTCTGTGCGACCCCATAGATGGCAGCCCACCAGGCTCCCCTGTCCCTGGCATTCTCCAGGCAAGAATACTGGAGTGGGTTGCCATTTCCTTCTCCAATGCACGCATGCATACTAAGTCACTTCAGTCCTGTCCAACTCTGTGCGACCCTATGGACAGCAGCCCACCAGGCTCTCTTGTCCACAGGATTCTCCAGGCAAGAATAGTGGAGTGCCCAAAAAAGAGTATGGTCACAAAAAGGAGCAAATTAATCCTAGGAACACTGACCAAAATCTGAGTCTCCACTATTTTTAGGGTGATCATGGAAGAAACTGCAAAGAGTAAAATCCACTTATCTTTGTTCAATTAACCCACTAATTTGTAAGTCTGAATTCTATGGGAAGACAAGGTAGCACCAGGACAGGATATAATAATTGACACAACAGGGCTGAAAACAGAATGAGAAAGTCAATTTAGCTGTATATCAAAGATAAGCAGGAGAGAATGGGAATGCACATGGTACCTGAAATATGATAGAAAAGTCAGGTAGGACAAGGTGAAGTCAGAAGTTGACAAAGTACCTCTGAAAAAAGGATACTCATTTTCACTTAAAATGTGCCCATACACACACACTAACACACACACACACACACACACACACACACACACACACACACACACACACACACACACACACACAAGTCATTGTTAATTTTTTTTAATTCATTAAAAAGAAGGAAAGAACTGTGAGACATTCGTATTCCAGAGAAGTGACATTAGATAAGTAACAAGATCTGGCAGAGCTAAGAGAGACAGCCCTATTCACTCAACTATAAGAATCAAAGTTTTTGAGCCAGCTTCTACATCACCACAAGAGATACATCCATGTCACAAAACCAGTTTGAACTGTGTCAGGTGGAACTAAGAGATCTAACATATAGCAAAGTATTAAGCAATTAAAGAAACTGAGAGCCATTGAAAATGATAACAGTAGAATTTATTTCTCTTTTTTCTTATAACTGACATACAATATTATATTAGTTTTAGGTATGCAACATAGTGATTTGTTATTTTTACACATTACAAAATGATCACCATGGTAAGTCTAGGTATCATCTGTCACCATGCAGAGATATTACAATATTATTGGCTATATTTCCTACACTGTGCATTACATTTATTTTATAGATGAAATTTTTTATTTCTCAATCCCCTTTATCTATCTCACCTAACCTCACACACATGCCCACACACACACACACACACACACACACACACACACACACTGTGCATCCCCTCTGACAATAACCAAAAATCAGATGTTGACAAGGATGTGGAGAAAAGGGAACTCTTGTGCACTATTGGTGGGAATGTAAATTGCTGCAGCTACAATGTACAAAAGTTGACAAGTCCCTCTCAAAAAAACTAAAAATAGAACTACTATATGATCCAGAAATTCCACTTCTTGGTACTTATCCAAAGAAAAGGAAGACACTAATTCAGAAAGATACATGCACCCTTATGTACATTACAGCATTATTTACAATAGCCCAGATAAGGAAGCAGCCTGAGTGTCCATCTATACATAAATGGATAAAGAAAATGTGGTTATGTATAAAAAACTATTATTCAGGCATTTTTTAAGAGAATAAAAATTTGCCATTTGCAACAAGTATAGCCCCAGAGGACATGCTAAGTGAAAGAAGTCAGAGACGGGACAAATACTACCTGATTTCACTTAGATGTGAAATCTAAAAAGCAAGACCAACAAACAAAACATAACAGAAGCAAACTCACAGAAACAGTTTTTCTTTATTTGAAAAATAATATCACTCTAGTTAAGCTCTTCTAACTATGACTTGACAAGTCCTTCTAACATAGATAAGGCCAGGGGAAACATCCAGGTAACTTCAGAATACAAAAGACTAAGTTTCCAGTAAGTGAAATAGAAAGTAGGAACCAAGTTACAGATATTTTCATAATCAACTCTAACACTGAAGAAAGTAAAATCCAAACTTATTCCTGCAGTTATACCTCAGGAAAATCATTACCAGTTAGCAATTTCTGTTCTCAATGTTAGGCCTGTCACATTTTACCTCTTATAACCTCCTGAGCAGTTTCTGGATTCCCTGCTTGATCTCCTTGGTTCTCACACCATAAACAATGGGGTTCAGAGCTGGGGGGATGAGGTGGTGCAGGATGTTGAGCAGGATGGGGACATCTGGGGGAATCCTCTCCCTGGCCAGGTTAGTGATGACCAGAACCAGCAGGACTGTGCTGAAGAAGAGGATGAGGATGAAGTGGGAACCACAGGTGCTCAGGGCCTTGGCGGCAGCTCCCTCAGCCTTAATCCTTAGCACAGCTTTCAGGATAAAAGAGTAGGAGAGAATGATAAGGATGAGGTCAGAGCCCAGTAGGGTCCAGCCTGCCACGAACTGGTAGAGTCGATTGAAGGCGATGTCATCACAGAAGAGTTTGGACACAGAGAGGTTAGTGCAGATGCAGTTCTTGATGATGTTCTCTGCACAGTATCTGAGTCGGGAGGAAAGTATGGGGATAGGCATAGTAAGAAGGCCATTCCGGGCCACAACGAAGATGGCAGCCCTAGCTACAAATTGGTCAGTGATAATGGACGGGTATCGTAGTGGGTGGCAGATGGCCACATAGCGGTCATAGGCCATGACCATGAATGTGCAGGACTCCATGGTCAGGAAACTATTCATGATGAACATCTGGAAGAAGCAGCCTGAGAAACTGATGGCTTTATTGTCAAACCAGAAGATGGCCAGGACCTTGGGGATGACAGTGAGGCAGAGCACCATGTCCAGCAGGGAGAGGAGGCTGAGCAAGTAGTACATGGGCTCATGCAGAGAGGCCTCCAGCCGGATGGTGAGCAGGAGGGTGGTGTTGGCCACCATGGCCAGGAGGAAGAGGAGACTGAGGGGCAGGGACAGCCAGTGCTGCCAGTTCTGGTAGTTAGGGAAGCAGATGAGGAGGAATTCAGAGACTGGAGCAGTGGTGTAGTTGCTGGTTAATCCCATGTAATGTATCCTGATCACAGCTGACCCTTTGGAAAACCTGAAAGACAAGAGTAAACCCATTCCGACAACATGACTACCTATGGGAAAGTAACTTATTTTCCAAAGAGCCACTGAAAAATGATAATAGTGGAGTATTTTACAAGTAGAAGCACATCACTTTTAAAATATAAACTCATTTATTCTATTAAAATTCTACAAATAGAATGACAGTAAAATGACCATATTTCTGCTTTAGCTTGAATAATTCCCATTTATACCCCTTCTCACTGTTAACAGTTTCCCAACTTCTGAATATCAAATCTGAATTTACAGCTGAAGCTCTTAGCCACTAAAATTTCTGCCTCTATTTACAAAAACACTTACATAGGCCTTGATGCTGGATCAGCATAGGCCCCACATGAATGCCTATTCTTGTCCTTCCAGCAAGAGAGGACAATACAGGCAAAGCAGAAACCAGGCCTATGTGCCTCACCAGAAAATAACAGACTTTAGAATCATGACTATCATTTTACAGAAAATAACACCTTAAAGAGTTCTAAAAAGAAAAATTTTGCAATAAGAATGTATGGAAAAGTCTCCTAATGCAAGCAGTTGAGAGAAGACAAAGAAACTTGAGGCATCAATGTATGTGCATGCCAAGTACTTTCAGTTGTGTCTGACTCTTCGCAACCCCATGACTGTTTCCAGTCTCCTCTGTCCAAGGGATTCTCCAGGCAAGGATACTGGAGTGGGTTGCCATGCCCACCTCCAGGGGATTTCCCCAACCCAAGGATGGAACCCAGGTCTTCTGTGGCTCCTGCATTGCAAGTGGATTCTTCACTGCTGAGCCACCAGGGAAGTCCCTTACAGTCAACAGTTTGGGTTTAAAGGTACTATCATAGGAGTGAGTGATAGCAGCACCTGCTGTATTTATCTGGCCACTCATGGATTCCCCATCATTCACAAACACAGATAAACAGATTCCCATGTGTTCCTGGCCTGGTACACTATAACCAGTGATGAATAAATCTAAGATACTTATGAGATCACCTTATAAATGGTTGTCATACTAAAACTTAGAACATTGGTTGATGGGCCCCAGTGACATTTTGTTGTTGTTTTGTTTGTTTGTTTGGCTGTACCACACAGCACGCAGGTGTCCAGGGATGTAATTATGTAATTCCCTGTCCAGGGATGCAAGCTGCACCCCCTACAGTAAGCACAGAGTCTTAACCATTGAACAGCCAGGGAAGTCCCTGTTTTTAATACTCTGAGGAATCCCAAACTCAGCCAATTTTTATCAACAATGGCAGTGGTCCTAATGAGTTTTGGACTCTCCTAGAATCAACTTTCTTCTCCTTTCTGAGAAAGTAGAAGCCTGTTCCTCCAAGCTAAGAAGTAAGTGTGAATATCTGAAGGCAAATTTCAAAGTTGGAAGAAACAAATTTACTCTTCTGTTTTGCCTCGTATGTTATCACTTTCCAGACCACCTATAGCAGCACTTCTAATAGAAATACAATGTGGGCCACATGCATAATTTTAAATTTCTAGTAGCCAGCTTGAAAAATTTAAAGGAAACATGTGAAGTTAATTTTAATAATATGTTATTTTATTCAAAATATCCAAAATATTATTGCTTTAAAATGTAATCAACATAAAAAAAACTGTTAAAGAACTGTTTTACATTCTTTGTTTTTTGTATGAAATCTTTAAAATTAAGTGTGCATTTTACACTCACAGCACATCTCAAGTCTGACTGAGCACTGGCTACTGGATTGGACATCAATGTCTAGAGTTTGGGGAAAACTGAATGTTTCTCTCTCTCTCTTTTTTTTTTTTTTTTGCTTGAACTATGTGTTTGTTCTTGGTGTTGGTCACATGGCATTTACAGTTCCTGGATTATATATGGGAACTCCTTTCATTTGGTTCTATTTCTGGGTCAGCTCAAAATTAGTTTTTATTTTCTTTTTCAGTATACCCGATCAAGTTTCCTTTAGAGATTTCCTAGCAAAGTGATCCTTCAGCTTCATGATGGGAATACTTCCTTTAGGACAGAGATAATCCACACCTCCAGACCTCCCACCTTAGATAAAACAGACATATCAGAGACTAGGGCTTCCCAGCAACCCTAACCTCCCTGACTCAGACTAGATATCCACTTCTTCCCATCCTCCCTAAACCAGTGATGTTATTTCATATTTTTAGAATCAATGTCACTACTCAGTAAAGAATGCCAAAATGTCCAGATTTCTCAAAATCTGGTCCTAGGAACACCATTCTTTCACATAAAATATATTTGGAAGCTGCAACTAGGTTTTGTTAACAAAGCATGGCAAAAGAGCTGACGTTCAAAAGGTAGAATTGGAACTTTAAAACAGCTATAACTTCAGACATAAATCCAGATAAAAACTCTTTATTGTGTTCATCAGACCATACGAACTTACCTGTGGCCAGATTCCAATTACCTTAAGGAAATAAACAGATTTCTATAAACTCATCTGCTTTGTTTCCAGCTGGTTATTGTGTTCTTTTCCCTGGATCAGTGAACTTAAAATATTGACTCTGCACACAGTGTCAAGTCCTCTGGAGAGCATGAAGCTTCGAGCAATAGAAAAGCTCTTCTGTCCTAGCTAGAGAAGTAGGGAAAAGCACTGGGAGACACAGCAGGATGAAACAGGAAGGCAAGGCAGGGGTAATCAAGGTAGCTGAGATTACTGGTACTTTCTCTTCTGGTGCTTCTAGAGCAATCTTCAGGAACAGGGGCTGAATTACAGTTGAAAATATAAACTCTTCCTCTCCAGTTGCCACAGGAGATAATGAATGTATAAATTTAGTTCAAGAACATTTACTCAGATATCTCAGCTTTCCTAAATGGATAATACACAGCTTACACTAGAAACACTTTGCATCCATTTGAAAGCTGTGATGCACCACATTTTGGGAAAGTGGTAGACTGATTATGCAGAACCAGACCTGCTTTAGTTCTGCTGGAAGAATTTCTTCTCTCTGTTTATATTGAGTACTTGAAGTTCTACATGCCTCGTCATTCCCATCTTAATGATTTTCCCAGCTACAAAGCAGACCTACCAGCTTGAGGAGACTGAACTGTGAGCTGCTGTTATTTATGACTGTTTGTTGCACCTTCTGGTCCAGCCCTCCAGAGGGTCCAGAGGCTATTTTTATCTCCATGAACTCTACTCTGTCCCTTCTTTCCCACAGCCCACAGTGGGGCTAAGACTATTTTAAACATCTCAACCTAGAGCATAGGCCCATTTCTTGTGAAGGGAAGGAGAGGAGGAGAAAAAGAAAGTGGTGAAAGAGGAATGGGGTAAAAGGAGGGGGAGAACATGGAGTGAGGTAAACACAAAAAACAAAATTCAATGTGGGAGTAGTGACGAATAGGTAGAGAGTTGAACCAGGAAGACTTGTGGGGAAACTGGGGCAGTCTACATAAGGAGTATAAATGAAAAATAAATTAAAAAAAAGAAAAAGAAATTTTCAAGACTGAGGACAGAGAGAAATTTATTTCAGATATTAAGTGTACTCTTAGAAAAGTTACATTTAGATGAGGTTTTAACTTTGTTGTCATTGTTCAGTCACTAAGTCGTGTCTAACTCTTTGTGTCC
The DNA here is from genome assembly GCF_019320065.1 of Cervus canadensis. NCBI lineage: Eukaryota > Metazoa > Chordata > Mammalia > Artiodactyla > Cervidae > Cervus > Cervus canadensis. The sequence goes on along the minus strand of NC_057396.1, from coordinate 43,300,146 downwards.
CTATGGACTGCAGCACACCAGGCTTCTCTATCTTTCGCTGTCTCCCAGAGTTTGCTCAAACTCATGTCCATTGAGTTGGAATATTATCCATTAAAGAGGGTCATTTCCTTATGGTGAGTGCCTGCAAAATGGGCATGAAGTGTAATGTACTATATATGTATTACTTTCCCTTAGTACTTACTGTGCAGTGGCTTAAATGGAAGTAGGAAAGGACAAAGGAAGTATTTAGTATTAATGATAGGACAATAAAGACATTAAAATCTGACTCACTCACTGGGTGACTATAAGCTTCATCTGAATACACTCAGAAGCAAAAGGGAAATGCCTTAGAAAGCTTCTGGGTACCAGCAAGAGGAGTGAGGGAGCTGGAGAGGATGCTGAGACACAATCTGTCTTTCCCACTTTACCTGAATTTCAGGACTATGCTTGCAACTGTGTATTTCAGATGACGGGGGACAGCTGGACAAGATACTATGTCTCATACTTTGAACCTAACTCTACGTCTTCTGAAGGGAACCTTGGGTTGGATATCAGCTTCATCCCATCTGACAAAGCTAGTACTAACCATAAGTAAAGCTTGGGCATAGGGATAACCCTTCTACACTTTATTCTTCCAACTTTGCCACCTCCTTCTGAACAGAAACGAGGATCCCAGGGGTTTCTGCTACTACCTAGTTAATGTATTGTCAGCAGGCCAGAACCAAAAATCCTCCCTCAGGAAGAGTCTAAACTAGGGAGGATAATCAACCAAAGAAAAGAGAAATCAAGACAGACAGGATGGAGGCAGACAAAAGTGATAACAACAATGAATGATACCATCACTCTTTTCTACTGAAAACATTTCAGAAGCAAAGAATAACATCTTAACAGCTTTTCTCAGAGGAAGTACCAAGTCATAGATGGTTCTGAGAGAAGTTTCAGGAGCTATTCTTCCCTAAGAAGGAAAATTAGACTAAATTAAGTACTCCATGGGATCTGAGGAAAACATGATATATAGCATTGTGGGCTCTATTTATGTCTCTGGTTATTTTACAAGTAAACTGATATTTATACTCTTTTGTACTGCTCTGGGCAGGGCTTGCAGAGCTGGGCAGGGCTTGCAGAGCTACACTATGTAGCCATAAATCAGTAAGATAATTTACTAAGATAGCTGCCTAGGTCTGATGAAAGCAGATTGCTTTTTCATGATTGGTGCATCAGAGCCTGTTTTGTTCCCTTGACTATACCAGATGGGAAAGTGGAGAGAATTGGGGCACCAAGTAACACTAGAAGCCAGAGAGCTTCAAACGGTGTGAGTCCTGGAGTGGTACCATAGTCGTTTATCACCAGAGACTGTCTCTTGGAGTTCAAGAAGGCATGCTTGTAGGAAGCCTCATGGCGTATTCAGGCTGAAATGGATATGAATATAGTATGCTGAATCCACAGTTGTAAGTGGATTTCAATATTTTGGGGCCCAGTGGTTTGAACCTTCATGTAAGTAAAATTTTCTCAAGAGAAAAACTAGCGGTAGAAATGACTGTAGGGACAGAGGAGCACTAAAATGGCACGGATATCTTCTACCCCAAGGTAAATGGCCTATATGATAATGATTTCCCTCTTATTCAGAATGCAGAAGGAAGCAGTGTGCTTAGGAAAATGGTAATAATTAACCACTCATTTAATGTCCAGATAATTTAATGTGTGTACATGCAAAGTGGGCTTCCCTGATGGCTCAGTGGTAAAGAATCCACCTGCAATGCAGGAGACACAGCTTCTATCCTTGCTTTGGTAAGATCTCCTGGAGAAGGAAATGGCAACCCATTCCAGTATTCTTGCCTGAAAAATCCCATGGACAGAGGAGTCTGGCAAGTTACAGTTCATAGGGTTTCAAAGAGTCGGATTTGACTTAGTGACTAAATGATGACAATAACACACAAAATACTGAACAAAATGTTCATACTTACTCATTCTGCAAAATGATGGTAAAAAAAAAAAAAATAAGGAGCAGTTACACAGATGGAAAATTTTATCAGGTCTGAAATGATCTGAGGAGCCAGAAGATGTCACCTCTGCCAGAGGTGCCAGAGAAGAATGTCAGGGACGCTCAGGGCAAAACACTTGACCCCGAGAACCAGAGTAATGTCTATAGTCCAGCCCAATCAACTCTTCACAATGCAGAAGTCGTGTAGGGCTCTATCAGGCTGAAAGTGGAGAAAGGGAAGGCTTCTACATCCTTTGTAAATCAGGGGACAGGCAGATCTTTTTAAGGTTATCATATACATTCTGTGTCTTTAGTGGTCAAAAATTCCTAATGTAATCCTACGCCATTGACTAAGGCTTGCCATGCCTCTCATTTAAGGATTCTGCCAAGAAAAATTCCCCAAAATATCTAACAAAGAAAGGATTCCTTTGAAGCAACAGGAAACAAAGATTCATGGAGGAATGTTTTCATTCTTATCTAAGATATTAAGGCAAAGAAAAATCAGAACTCATTTCAGGATTAAACAGTGAAATTCCCTTTCCAGTATACAAATAATTCCTGACTTTTTTTTTAACAATTCCAGGAGTTGGATCTGATTCTTTTTACCTCTTATAACCTCCTGAGCAGTTTCTGGATTCCCTGCTTGATCTCCTTGGTTCTCACACCATAAACAATGGGGTTCAGAGCTGGGGGGATGAGGTGGTGCAGGATGTTGAGCAGGATGGGGACATCTGGGGGAATCCTCTCCCTGGCCAGGTTAGTGATGACCAGAACCAGCAGGACTGTGCTGAAGAAGAGGATGAGGATGAAGTGGGAACCACAGGTGCTCAGGGCCTTGGCGGCAGCTCCCTCAGCCTTAATCCTTAGCACAGCTTTCAGGATAAAAGAGTAGGAGAGAATGATAAGGATGAGGTCAGAGCCCAGTAGGGTCCAGCCTGCCACGAACTGGTAGAGTCGATTGAAGGTGATGTCATCACAGGAGAGTTTGGACACAGAGAGGTTAGTGCAGATGCAGTTCTTGATGATGTTCTCCGCACAGTATCTGAGTCTGGCAGAAAGAATTGGAACGGGGAGAAAAAAGAGGCCATTCCGGGCCACAACGAAGATGGCAGCCCTAGCTACAAATTGATCAGTGATGATAGAGGGGTATCGTAGTGGGTGGCAGATGGCCACATAGCGGTCATAAGCCATGACCATGAATGTGCAGGACTCCATGGCAAGGAAGCAATTCATGATGAACATCTGGAAGAAGCAGCCTGGGAAACTGATGGCTTTATTGTCAGACCAGAAGATGGCCAGGACCTTGGGGATGACGGTGAGGCAGAGCACCATGTCCAGCAGGGAGAGGAGGCTGAGCAGGTAGTACATGGGCTCATGCAGAGAGGCCTCCAGCCGGATGGTGAGCAGGAGGGTGGCGTTGGCCCCCATGGCCAGGACGAAGAGGAGACTGAGGGGCAGGGACAGCCAGTGCTGCCAGTTCTGGTAGTTAGGAAAGCAGATGAGGAGGAATTCGGAGACTGGGGGAGTAGAGTAGTTGCTGTGTGATATCATGTAATGTTTCCTGATCACACTGAAAATTCACAGTCCTTAAAATATAGGACAGAATATATTACCACAGGAAGTATGCATTCTAGATATGGTCTTAACCTATCCCAATGAAGTTTTCAAACCATCATCAATCATTGCTGACATTTAGCTGAACAAACTGTATGCTATATTATTCTGAATGTTTATATTCATTAACTCATATCATCCTTTTAAAAACACTTAAATGTAATTAATATTGTTATTCTAACTTTGCATATAATGAAAGTGTACAGATAAAGGGGAGCAAGATAGTTTGATCAGAATTAAAGAGTTAGTATGTGAAACCAGAACTGAGAACCAAGGAATCTGCTCTAGAGCTCTTTCACAATATCTAGCCTCAACAAGCACAGTTTAATTAAGGCTGTCCTTCCCTCGGAGTTTAGAAGGGACAGCTATACAGAGGGCTCTGTTCAGCTGGCCTCATGGAAGTCTTAGAAAAGCCCAGCCATTTCCATACAATTGGACAGGGACTGACTTCAGGATTCTTTATTTTCATAAAAGATTAGAAGTATTCTTTGACCCCACCCAAGGAGAATACGTTCTTCCAAACTCAAAGAGGATTCCACTTCAAGGCATAATGTTTACCATTCTCTTACTGGATTATTTGCTGCTATTTCTCTTTGTGAAATTTGAAGAGTGCTTTCTTTGGCTCGATTCCTTTAGAAAAGACTGTGAATTTCCTATTCTAGTGACAGAGACAGTCAGTATTGAGGGATACCAGGAGGTTACCAAAATTAAAATAGAAAACCAGTTAATGAGTGAGTTTTAGGTATATGACCCTCAATAGGAATTCATATACCTAGCTAGCAAAATTATCTGTGATTTCTTGTGGCCGGACCCAATGATCCCAGCATTTGGAATCTGTTCTGTAAACTCATCTGCTTTGATTCCATTTGTTTCTTGGATTGGGTACTGTCTTATCCCCCTCACTGCTAAACAGAGATTAGGGTGAACCAAGTACTAAGAAGGGTGACAACAATGGATGCAACAGCCAAAGAACAGGAAAGAGCCAGAGAATCATGGCAGGATGAAGGCGGGAGCCCAGGCGGTATATAATCAACAGATCTGAGGTTCTTAATGATGTGTACTATATGTGTGTGTACTATCTGACAAGTCTCCTGTAGGAGGGTGAAGTGTGTGCAAGGAGGTATCAGACTCTTGCTGTCAGAGAAGAATTGGAAAAAGGACTTTCACTTTGAATGTCTCAGACTTCCCAAATACAGATTTTCATCAAGATAACCCATATACACACACACAATTTCTACCCATTATAGGGTTTTTAAGACAAACCAAGGGTTCTGGGATTAAAACAGCAATAGGGAAAATTATGTATCAACTCTGTCTTGTATTCCCATTTGTGATTAAGAAAATTACCCTATGCAAATCAGAGAAATAAGAAGAAGAGTAAACATATCCACCTTTTCTGAAAAGGCTTCTCCTTTCCAATAACCTCAAGTTCTGAATCCTCAGAGTGGCTCGATCTATTTGAACAAATGAGAAAAGAGTCAGTGCCTTCTCAGTACTCGGTCTTATTGTAAAGCATGCAAATGTATAGCATGGATTAAGGAAAAACAGTTATCTTCTGAGAGCTTAATTAATAGAGGAAAATTAACCTACCAATACTTACAATACAGTATAGCTGTGGCTCTAGTAAAGATGATCTTACAAACAACTGGAAAGAGACCAAAGTACAGGTGAATGAAGCAATGTGTTATGCTTGAAAAGTAGACCTTAGATGCAAATGAATTCCAATTCTGGCTTTTATGCTCATTGTACCACCCTGACAGCTACTTAAACTCTTTGGTACCTAGTTTTCTCATTTATAAAATAGATAAATGATATTTAGCTTCAGTGTTTTTGTGGGGACAGAAAGGATCATTTCCTGAGATTCTTTTAGCCCAGGGATATGACAAGCTAAGGATAGGAAACAAAAAGGGGTAACATTCACCTGGGGAGAGGAGAGGGTCACTCTTACAGGTAATAGCAAGAGAACAAAGGTCTGCCTAGGTGGATGCTCAGTCATAAATAATGATGGGGTTTTATGGGCTGGTAGATCCTAATTTCTTTGGGGAGAGGAGATAGGAGAGGAGTGTCAGGAAACAAAGTTTACAGGCATGAGGGAGCATACTCAGCCATTCATGGCCCACCTAGCAGTAGGCAGTCAGGTACATCCTAAGGAATCAACAGAGAATTTGACACAGGGAATTGCCATGCTAAAGATGGGACAAAGGAGACTTGCACACAAGTCTTAGAGAGTCCTGAATAGTTCAAAGGAAAAGTGAGGAAGATTTGAACACAGTCATGTAGGTGGAGAAGAAAGGATGTATTGGAGGGGTGAGGAGGACTCTTGAATTTGGTGTAAGAAAAGATGAGATGCAGGGAGACTGGAGTTAAGAACATCACCAAAAGTCACAGGAAATAAATGACCCTTTAAGTGACACAGGAAAGAAATGTCCCTTTCAGACCTCCAATAACACTGATATATTATAGCAATATACTTTCAGCTCCATCTTCAGTTCAGTTCAGGTCAGTTCCGCTGCTCAGCCGTGTCCGACTCTTTGCGACCCCGTGAATCACAGCACGCCAGGCCTCCCTGTCCATCACCAGCTCCCGGAGTTTACCCAAACTCATGTCCATCTAGTCGGTGATGCCATCCAGCCATTTCATCCTGTCGTCCCCTTCTCCTCCTGCCCCCGATCCCTCCCAGCATCAGGGTCTTTTCCAATGAGTCAACTCTTCACACCATGTGGCCAAAGTACTGGAGTTTCAGCTTCAGCATCAGTCCTTCCAATGAACACCCAGCACTGATCTCCTCTAGGATGGACTGGTTGGGTCTCCTTGCAGTCCAAGGGATTCTCAAGAGCCTTTTCCAACACCACAGTTCAAAAGCATCAATTTTTCAGTGCTCAGCTTTCTTCACAGTCCAACTCTCACATCCATACATGATCACTGGAAAAACCACATCCTTGACCAGACAGACATTTGTTGGCAAAGTAATGTCTCTGCTTCTTAATATGCTATCTAGATTGGTCATAACTTTCCTTCCAAGGAGTAAGTGTCTTTTAATTTCATGTCTTCAGTCACCATCTGCAGTGATTTTGGAGCCCAAAAAAATAAAGTCTGACACTGCTTCCACTGTCTCCCCATCTATTTCCCATGAGGTGATGGGAACAGATGCCATGATCTTAGTTTTCTGAATGTTAAGCTTTAAGCCAACTTTTTCATCCTCCTATTTCACTTTCATCAAGAGGCTTCTTAGTTCCTCTTCACTCTCTGCCATAAGGGTGGTGTCATCTGCATATCTGAGGTTATTGATATTTCTCCCGAAAATCTTGATTCCAGCTTGTGCTTCTTCCAGCCCAGTGTTTCTCATGATGTACTCTGCATAGAAGTTAAATAAGCAGGGTGACAATATACAGCCTTGACATACTCCTTTTCCTATTTGGAACCAGTCTGTTTTTCCATGTCCAGTTCTAACTGTTGCTTCCTGACCTGCATATAGGTTTCTCAAGAGGCAGGTCAGGTGTTCTGGTATTCCCAACTCTTTCAGAATTTTCCACAGTTTATGTGATCCACACAGTCAAAGGCTTTGGCATAGTCAATAAAGCAGAAATAGATGTTTTTCTGGAACTCTTGCTTTTTTGATGATCCAGCAGATATTGGCAATTTGGTCTCTGGTTCCTCTGCCTTTTCTAAAACCAGCTTGAACATCTGGAAGTTCACAGTTCACGTATTGCTGAAGCCTGGCTTGGAGGATTTTGAGCATTACTTTTCTAGCGTGTGAGGTGAATGCAATTGTGCGGTAGTTTGAGCATTCTTTGGAATTGCCTTTCTTAGGGATTGGAATGAAAACTGACCTTTTCCTTATAGTCTCTTTTATATTCCTTAATAGCCGGAACCTTTTTTTTTTTCTCTACATATGTATTCTCCTCATTGAAAGTAAGGCCTCTTCTAAGAAGTGAGGACTTGTTGGCCATCTGGGGCATAGATTTGATCACCAATACTCCAATTCCATTAGTTTTTACTCACAGGCTAATATCTACAAAGGAGTGGCTGCTGTGATTCTTTGTTCCAGGCGCTAGCAAAGAAAACATGTTCTCTGACCATGATATACTGAATCTGGAAAGGTCAGATAAGTCTTAAATAACCAAAAATATAACAGAATATCCAAGCCCAGAAATGGCTGCCTAGAAAAAGGAGTGATCATCTTGGCTCATAGATGGATTTAGACTAGGTCGGAAAGAGAGCTCCTGACCCAGCCAGGCACACAGCCTTGGTCTCCCAGCCGTGATATGGGTGAAGGGCTTTGAGCCTAGAGTTGTTTGAAGCCCATAAACCTTGTATGGCCACAGGATCTAAGTATCTTCACAGGATCTACATCTGCACTAGGCCCTATTGAAAGCATCCCATCTCCTTTTTATTCCTGGACTCACCTCCTTTCCTCATTGTCTCCTTCCTCACAATTTTCCTGGCCCCAGCATGGGACTTACCACCTCCAGAAGTTTGCACTGCTGCTGCTTCTGGATGTTGGGGAAAGTAGCTGAACTGGCCCTTACAAAAGCTCTAGAGGCTGATTTTATGGGCTCTGGCTTCACTGTGCCCTTCCATCCCCATTGCTCACAGGGGTTGATGCCCTTATTAGACACCTGTACCCCAAGGCCCTGTGGTCTATTTCCCAGTAGAGTATATTAATTCAGCACTGTGAACAGAGTAAGAGAGAGAGAGAGATCAAAAGCTCTTGGGGAGTCTGAATAAAGAAAAAGAAACCCCAAGAAAATAAGTGTAAGAAAACTGAGGGATGAGAACCTTCTCAGAAAAAAATTTCTATAGTCTCAACCTGTGGAGAAAGGACAGAATAAATTACCCTCAGCAACTGTAAGTCTGTGTAGGGAGGTGACAGAGGAACACCCCCAATGATCAAAAGAGCAGGGATCTCAGAGGAGCATGGACCACAGGCAACTGTGGGGGCCAGGAAGCACTTTCCATGTGTCCCATCTCATGCGATGGGAGAATCAGTGGTTTGGATCCAAGCAAATACCTGGGAGGGACCCTCTTTACAAGTGGACTCATGTCCAAGATTTTACCTTCATGACTATTCTTTGTCTGAACTGTCACTGTGGTTGTAGGAAATACTACTGTTAACAATACACATCTTATACAGAACAACATTTAGCATTGCTTTCTTGGGAAAACAAGAGGAATTGCCACCAGTACAACCACCATTCTGAATTGAAAATCAGATCTAAAAATAGCCTCTCCTGTGAAGGTCTTCAAATGCTTCTTAAGATAGGGACACTTAGGCTAAATGTGGGATCTTTGGGACTTTGTGCACAGGAATCACAGAGAGAGGAGTGCAGGTGGAGTCTGGTTCTAAGTCTCACACTCTCCTACACACAACTGCTGGAGAAGGAGATATCAGGGCAGAAAAAAAAAGAGGGCGGGGAGCAGAGAAAAAGAGGAGAGGAAGACAGAAAAAAGGGGGAAGGGAGAGAAGAAAAGAGGAAGACAGGAGATTAGTAAGGAAACATAACAAAGCTATTGAATGATTGTAGTTAATGTTTTTATGTATACAATTGAATTTACAAAATCACAGTTAAAAAATTGATTTTGTCCATGCTTGTGAGAAAATGAAACTAAAATATGGCAGGTTTAAATTATCTACCTAATTCATATAGCTAACTATAACCTAGGCAGGATAAGAAAGGTGACTTCCAAATATTAAAATTCAAGTCTCTTTAGAAAAAAGTGAGTGTCAGGAGGTTCTTTCTCAAGAGTATATGGCACATTGATCATTCCATCACTCAGTGAAGAGCAGGAAGAATGAGGCATGGTGATCACTATATTGTGTTTATTATTTGATAAAGTATGCAATCCATTTGGCTGAGGAAAAAAGACCGGTGCAAAAGAAAATCAAAGTTTATGATTCTAAGCAAGGCAGAATTTACTTCACAGCAGGAAAAAGAAATGAAATTTTATAGTCTCAAAAATATCTTCTAGCTGATACTAGTTATCTGGATAATGTAGTACAGAGCTCCTCAGACTTCTCTCAAGTAATCAATGTACCTAGGAAGTCAGGGAGCCTGCGGCCACCTCACCCATGAGGAAACAAGATGCATGGACCCATAAATATCCCTCTTTTGGCTCAGTCTACAGACAAATCAATACTTACTTTTACAGGAGTGATCATAGGTCTTTGGAAACTCTCAGCCTATTTTTCAAACAGGACACAGTTCTTAATTCTATTATAAACATCCAAGTAAATGCAACAAATTCAGTAACTTTGTTGAGGAAATCCATCAAGGTCTGTCTTTCCTAGATATAAACACCTCTAGTTCCCCTTCCCAATTAGGTCCCAACAAAAGTGTCTCCTGACAGACAACAAACTACATGAACTCTAAGACTGAGCAGAAAATTGTCATTTGTTTTAATTAAATGTTGAACTCCTGAGGTCACCATGGCAGAGTGACAAGGCAGGTCTCAGGAGAACGTTTAGATGGTCCTGAGCTGAGGGCTGGGTCTGGAGAGGGATTCAGATCTCTGCACCACTTCCATTGGACTTCTATCCCTTGTGTGCAGCTTACCTATGCTTCATCCAGTGCCTTCTCTTCCTTCCTACCACAGGTGATGGGGATGACAGAAAACCATGGAAGGGATCTAAATGTCCCTCTGCTTCTCTCTCTTATGTCTAAAATAAAACATGGAGAATTACTTAATAAATCATCTGGAAGATGCAAACAAGAGGTAGATCAGGCTGTAGGGTAGACAGTGTCTCAGAGAGACCAGAAGAGCCATAGAAATTTCCGGAGATTCTCCTACAACTTCACACCTTTCTCACAACACAATTGGATTTTTGCTTGGCCATCAATGTATATAAATGATAGTTCAGTTCAGTTCAGTTGCTTAGTCATGTCCAACTCTGCAACCCCATGGACTGCAGCACGCCAGGTTTCCCTGTCCATCACCAATTCCCAAGCTTGCTCAAACTCACGTCCATTGAGTCAGTGATGCCATCCAACCATCTCATCCTCTGTCATTCCCTTCTCCTCCCACCTTCAATCTTTCCCAGCATCTGGGTCTTTTCAAATGAGTCAGTACTTCACATCAGGGGGCCAAAATATTGGAGTTTCAGCTTCAAAATCAGTCCTTCCAATGAATATTCAGGAATGATTTCCTGTAGGATAAACTGGTTGGATCTCCTTGCAGTCCAAGGGACTCTCAAGAGTCTTCTCCAATACCACAGTTCAAAAGCATCAATTCTTCTGCACTCAGCTTTCTGTATAGTCCAACTCTCACATTCATACATGACTACTGGAAAAACCATAGCTTTGACTAGATGGACCTTTGTCAACAAAGTAATGTCTTTGCTTTTTAATATGCTGTCTAGGTTGGTCATAACTTTTCTTCCAAGGTGCAAGCCTCTTTCTATATCATGGCTGCAGTTACCATCTGCAGTGATTTTGGAGTCGCAAAAAATAAAGTCTGTCACTGTTTCCACTGTTTCCCTGTCTATCTGCCAGGAAGTGATGGGACCAGATGCCATGATCTTAGTTTTCTGAATGTTGAGCTTTAAGTCAACTTTTTCACTCTCCTCTTTCACTTTCATCGAGGCTCTTTAGTTATCTTCACTTTTTTTTGGCAGGCTGCCACTGCCAAGTTATCTGATGCTTTTGAACTCTTGATGTTGTGAGAAGACTTTGAGAGTCCCTTGGACTTCAAGAAGCTTCAAACCAGTCAATGCTACAGGAAATCAGTCCTGAATTTCATTGGAAGAACTGATGCTGAAGCTTGAAGCTCCAATACTTGGCCACCTGATGTGAAAGAACTGACTCATTGGAAAAGACCCTGAGTTGCTGGGAAAGCTGAAGGTGGAGAGATGGAACGACGCAAAGGATGAGATGTGGATGACATCACTGACTGTATGAATGAGTTGAGTAACTTGGGTGTTGGTAAAGACAGAAGTGGGCATGCTACGGCCATGTTTTGACAAAAAATCAGGACATGACTGTAGCAACTAAACTGAACTGAGGTAGCAAAATGCAATAGAAACCACCACTAGACAGACTAGATGATGTAGATAGCTTCCTCTCAAGACTGATAGTCTTTCCGTTCAGTTCAGTTCAGTCACTCTCAGTCGTGTCCGACTCTTTGCGCCCCGATGAATCACAGCACACCAGGCCTCCTGTCCCATCACAACTCCGAGTTACTCAAACCCATGTCCACAAGTAGTGATGCCATCCAGCCATCTCATCCTCTGTTCGGTCCCTGCTCCTCCTGCCCCCAATCCCTCCAGCATCAGGGTATTTTCCAATGAGTCAACTTTTCGCATGAAGTGGCCAAAGTATTGGAGTTTCAGCTTCAGCATCAGTCCTTCCAATGAACACCCAGGACTAATCTCCTTTAGGATGGACTGGTTGGATCTCCTTGCAGTCCAAGGGACTCTCAAGAGTCTTTTCCAATACCATAGTTAAAAGGCATCAATTTTTCAGTGCTCAGTTTTCTTCAGTGTTCAACTCTCAGTCTTAGATGGACACAATTATGCAGAAAAGGAGTGTCATGGGGAAAAAGGAAATAAAGAAAAGAAAGAAAAATGTTACATTATGCCAAAGAAAATTCTTGTGTGTTTTGTGATGCTATTGGCTAAAAATGTCTAGGGTGTGTGTGTTTATACTTAATTTCTAAGTGATGTCTGACTGTTTGCAATCCCATGGACTGCAGTCTGCCAGGCTCTTCTGTCCATGGGATTTCCCAGGCATTCTTGGGAGTCAGTTGTTAATTCCTTCTCCAGGGGATCTTCCCAGCTCAGGGGTTGAACCCACATCTCTGGAATTATGGGTTCCTATTCCTTGCAGGGAACCCCCAGAGATATTTTCCCAACCAGAGTCAATGCTGAAGCTGAATCAGTCCTTGTAGTTCTTATATGATTACACAATACCCCTCAGCCACAAACATCAAGAAACTTTGGGAAAACAAGGTTTATTGCTCACAAGTCCTATAGGGTAAAGAGCATACCTGAGCCACACAACAAGGTCAGGGATACAGAAGAGGGACAGACAGAGAATGGACCTGAGGTTCTGCTTTTATTGGGGTCAAGGGTGAGGTTCCCAGGTTTTCACAGTTTCTCTCTTTATTGGTGAATTTAAAACAGAAGAGAGAGAATTAAAGTACAAGAAAAGAAAAGCAGGGACAATCAGCAGATCATTTATTTACAGGACCAGAGTTTTCTAAAATTTCACAGGCTGATATCCTGGTTCTTTACCTAGTCATGTCACTGGCGATATGTTTATTTGAGATAAATATTTTTATTTTTAATTAATTTTTATTGGAGTATACATAGGTGATTTACAATGCTATGTTGGTTTTTGCTGTGCAGCAAAGTGAATCAGTTATATATGTGTGTGTGTGTGTATATATATATATACATATATCCACTTTTTTTAAAGATGCTTTCCCAATATTGGTCATTACAGAGTATTGAGTAGATTTCCCTGTGCTATACAGGTCCTTTAAGTTATCTATTTTGCATATGCTGAGTTTAGTTGCTCAGTCATGTCTGACTCTTTGCGACCCCATGGACTGTAGCCCACCAGGCTCCTTGTCCATGGGATTCACCAGGGAAGAATACTGGAGTGGGTTGCCACGCCCTCCTCCAGGGAATCTTCCCAACCCAGGTCTCCGGCATTGCAGACAGATTCTTTACCATCTGACCACCAGGGAAGCCCATTTTACATATAGTACTGGGTATATGTCAGTCCTGATTTTAGATGTGCACAGCAGTGAATGTCAACTTATAGCAAGCAGTAGTGAGCAGTAGTTAGAAGCAAGGTCTTAGTTTCCCAGACCAGGAGTCCTCATCACTGAACCACATGGGGCCAGCAGTTAGAGCCAGGGTCCCTAGTCTTTACCTGCCTTGTCAAGAACATTCAGGAGAGGAGGCAGAAGGTAAAGAGTAAAGTGAAAAGTTTATTGAAAAGTACTTGCAGAAAGGGGCACAGGCCAGCTCAGAGAGAGTCGCGCCTTTGGGAAGTTTAAATCTTTTATAAGCGGGCAGCTTTCTGGGTCTTTTCCTCTCTCAGCCCAATCACCTTGCTTTGTCCCTCGCCCCTGTTAATCTGTTTCAGAACCCTCCCCGGCGTGCACATGCACACCATTACCAAGATGGGTCTCAAAGTGAAGGCTTCTGGGAAGAACAAGATTCATTATGGCCTGGAATTATTCTCTGACTTTTGACTGCAGGGAGCCTTTCTGCACATGTATAGTGTCTCCCTTGTCCCAAAAGAGGAGGAAGGGGAGACCCCTCAATCCTTTACTCAGACAGTTTTCGCCTCTGTCCTTGCCTTGATTATTCCCTTGACATGCTGACAGGCGACAAAGACTGGCTATGTACGCTGTTTCTGTGTTACTTCCATTTTGGAGAACAAATGGGAGGCTCACTCACTGTAAATTCTCAACTGGAGCCCACCTATCTGTTGCCTCAGGAAATGCAAAAGGAGGCTGGTTGATTGTAAATGGCCAAGTTGGAGCCCTTCTATCTCCTGTCTCAATCCCAATCTCCTGATTTATCCCTACCTCCACTTTCCCCCTTGGTAATCATATGGTTGTTCTATATTTAGTTTATAAAATAACCTCCATAATGTTCTCCATAAAGGCTATACCAATTTACATTCCTACCAACAGTAGAGAAGGGTTTCCTTTTCTCCACACCCTCTCCAGCATTGATTGTTTGTAAATTTTTGATAATGGCCATTCTGACTACTCCGAGGTAATATCTTATTTGAGTTTTATTTGAAGGAGATGAATATTTTTAAAGTGTATGCCTCAGCTATCAAAAGCCTAATGTCAGGCACTTATATTATAATCAAAAATGCTACCTGTCAGGTGCTTACATGGCAGTGTGATTCTAGCACCTGGAATTGACCTAGTACTAACATATCAGAGAGCTTCCCTGGGTAGCTCAGCTGGTAAAGTATCCGCCTGCAATGCAGAAGACCCCAGTTCGATTCCTGGGTTGGGAAGTTCCCCCAGAGAAGTCATAGGCTACCCACTCCAGTATTCTTGGGCTTCCCTGGTGGTTCACTGGGTAAAGAACTTGCCCACAGTGCAGGAGACCTGAGTTCCATCCTTGGGTTGAGAAGATCCCCTGGAGGAGGATGTGGCAACCCACTCCAGTATTCTTGCCTGGAGAATCCCCATGGACAGAGGAACCTGGCGGGCTACAGTCCATGGGGTCGCAAAGAGTCAGACACAACTTAGCAACCTAGCATATACATTTCCCAATATAGGCTTCCCAAGTGACTCAGTGGTAAAGAATCTGCCTGCAGTGCAGGAGATGCTGGTTTGATCCCTGGGTCAGGAAGATCTCCTGGAGAAGGAAGTGGCTACCTACTCCCGTATTTTTGCCTGGGAAATGCTATGGACAGAGGAGCCTGGTGGGCTACAGTCCATGGATTTGTAAGAGTCAGAAAAAACTTAGTGACTAAAATGAACAACATTTAGAAAACAACTGCCAAATATAAATGAATTTGGCTATTAGAGAAAGCTTTTGGTAAACAATTAAAATAATTGTTGACCCTAATATCTTTTGAGCAGGGAACAGGCTACAAATACAATACTTCCAAAAGAAGTCACATGCTCCAATGCCTGCTTCATTTAATGTCATTGGGGACAACCTCCAAAAAAGAACAAGGGGAACATAGAAAACAATGGTCAGGAGATATTCTCCCAAAGAACATAACTGGTATCTAGTTAGGGATCTTCCCCAACTGTCAGGAGATTAAAATGTGATGCCTGCCCCCAAAGCATTCCAGCATTACCGTTGACAAGTTCCTGTGAAACATATCCCATGCTTCACTTTCAACCTAGAATCTTAATGGCTAGTACCCAGTTTCTGCTCCACCACCAAATATTTGATGGAAGAAGGAAGATGATGGTCTAAGAGGAAACACATCAGGACTGATGAAGATGACCACACACTCCTGGCGACCTTGGACTCTGTGCTGCATTCAGTGACTAAATGAGAGTTTGGGTAGCCTCACTTGGAAAGAGTCAAGTATGTGTTACACATGAGAGTCTCTCATATCATTTATCTTAAGAAATAAATATTTAGTCACCTGGCCTCCCCTCTAGGCAGTTAGATTTATGTGAGGATTCTGGCCAACACAATGGTAAAGAAAATGATGTAAATCTCTCCCAGATTGGCCCCTAAAATATCCCACAAGATTCTGCACACTGTCTCCCTTCATTGTGTGACATGTTCATGCTCAGTCATTCAGTCGTGTCCAATGCTTGGTGACCCCATGGACTGTAGCCCACCAGGCTCCTCTGTCCGCGGGGATTCTCCAGGCAAGGATACTAGAGTGGGTTGCCATTTCCTTCTCCAGGGGATCTTCCCAACCCAGGGATCAAACCCACAGCTCTTGTGTCTCCTGCTTTGGCAGGTTGATTCTTTATCACTGAGTCACCTGGTAAGCCTCACTGTGTGAAAGTCAGATGTAGAATGATCTGTGAAAGTATCTAAGGGCTTAGAATGCAGAATACCCAAATATGACAGAAGCATGAGTCCCTAGATGATGACATGAAGCAAAGCCCCCATGCACTGAAATCAGGATGTGGATGAAAAGCAAACATATTGTGCTAAGTTTCTGTGGTATCTTTATTGCAGTAACTAACTTTATGGGCATTTATTAATTCAATATATCATGGATTTTGATGTGCACTACCTTTGCTATCTATAATTTGGAGCATGAAAAAACTTCAGAAAACCCTACAGCTATCTAATTAAAGTAGAAAAAAAATGTAGATCAATCCCTAGACAATATAGTAGGAAAAATAGATTTAGTAGCGAATATGCCTAATTTCTCTCTCTTCACTCTTGTGCCTGTTAGTTGAATGACCATTAGTATTTTATCTTTTAACTCAGTTGTCTCTCCTGCAAATTTTCAAAAATGATAATTCATGGTATTTTGACCAAAATCTCTCTGAAAGTAGTTTACCTCTTGGTAACCATCTATGCTAATCACTATTGCGCTAATCACACATGAAGTACTCAATAACAAATTTTTGGTTGTGTAGATGAAGAAATGGGAAAAAAAAGTTACTATTTCATATAGTCCTTAGCAAAATACACCTAATTTAGAATCTTATTTAATATTATGATACAATATACCCTTATCAATGTTGTAGTGGAAAGGAAAAGAGAAGAATGAATTTTTTTCTTTCCCTTTCCTAAGAACAGAAAAGATAAACAGAACAATGAGTAGGCCTGAACATTCAAAGATTTTTTTTTACTTTAACTCCTTCTAACTCTGCATGTCTGTAACTAAGTTTGCTTTTCTGCTCCCCTAACTCTTCAAGAGCTACATTTTGCACCTAATTCTCTTCACCTTGTTGTTGTTGTTCAGTTGCTAAGTCATGTCCAATTCTTTGTGACCCTATGAACTGCAGCACACCAGGCTTCCTTGTCCTACAGTATCTCCCAGAGCTTCTCTAACCCATGTCCATCGAATCAGTGATGTCATCCAACTATCTCTTCCTCTGTCGCCCCTTCTCCTCCTGCCCTCAATCTTTCCCAGCATCAGAGTCTTTTCCAGTGAGTTGGCTCATCACATCAGGTGGCCAAATTATTGGAGCTTCAGCTTCAGCATCAGTCCCTCTAGTAAATATTCATGGTTGATTTCCTTTAGGATTGACTGGCTTGATCTCCTTGCTGTCCAAGGGACTCTCAAGAGCCTTCTCCAGCACCACAATTTGAAAGCATCAGTTCTTCAGTGCTCAGCTTTCTTTTTGGTCAAGCTCTCACATCCATACATGACTACTGGAAAAACCATAGCTTTGACTCTACGGACCTTTATCAGCAAAGTAAGGTCTATGCTTTTTAGAACACTGTCTGGGTTTGTCATACTTTTTCTTCAAAGGAGCAAGCATCCTTTAATTTCCCCTTGTAGTTCTTCTGTTTTACATATCAGAAAGAAGACTGCCGAGCCACTGAACTGCCAGACTCGATAACTGGGTTACTGACGCCAGCCTATGACTATTTTTGAAACAATGCAAGAAGGAGACACAATCCTAACACCTTTGTTCCTCATCACTGACTCTTGACTGCAAGCCCTCATCTTATATAGGCCCCTAGACTTCTCATACAGAGGGGGCACTGTTCTTGAGGCATGAATCTACCCTGTTCCCTTCTTGGCAGACCAAGAATTAAAGCCACCTTTCTATTTCCTCCAAATTCAGTCTCCATATTTTTTATTTGGCTTCAGTGGGCAGAGACAGCCAAGACATAAGCCAGCAACATGAATATCTGATTCATGTGATTGATATAAAGGAAACCAGATTGTAAATTATTATATCATTTTATTTTTTAATCTTTCTACCCCCTCACAGGCTTCTGAGCAGGAAGTACAGTATTTTTGTCTCAAATCTACCCTAACCCTCCCGCTGAGTGTTGGAGATCCCAGGAATTTTTCAGAGCTGTCAGTTTCCTTTTAAGAATGAGAAGAGGTTGAGAACCAAATTCACTCCAATATTGCTATTCCTACTTAAAGCCACAGGGAGGCACTGCTGACATGTCAACAACGAAGCATTTCTTTACTTCTTGCAGTAATGCTATCCTGTTTAGACTCCCTGGCTGCACAGTCTTGATGTCCCACAGTCAGCCTTTGAGGTCATACCTTTCACGGTTAACACCCGCATGCTCAGAGTACACCCCGAATCACACTACAGTATCAAATGGCTATGAGCTCAGAGGCTCCCAAACTCCACTTTATGATCTGTGGAAATGTAGTTTTGCTCCCTCAACAATGTCTAGGTCTTTGTTTTGAGCATTGATCACCAGCATAGACTCTCTTTCCTCCAGGTAATTTAATTCCAGGGAACTTATTGCTTTCTCTTGCCTCTGAATCTTGTTTTAAATCTGCTCTGTTCCTAGAAAGCAGGGTTCAGTGGCTTCAGATCTTTCTCAAAAGACTCTGTGTTCCTCATGTACATGTGACTAACCTGAGTGGCCTTGACAGATCAATTTTCTCCCCCTCCCCTTGTTCTTAATACACCCCCCTTCCAGTACAACTGGACCACAGTTAACAAAGTGACTCTTCACAGACCTTCAGTTAAACTGGAAAAAAAATCTATATCCCTCCACTTTATTTATTTTTTTCTCCCAGTTTTATTGAGATAAAATTGACATATAGCACTGTATAAGTTGAAGGCACACAGCAGTGACTTGACTTACATATACTGTGAAATGATTACAACAAAATTTTAGTTAACATCCAACATCTCACATAGACAGGCAAAAAAATGAAAAACAATTTTTCCTTGTGATGAGAACTTTTAGGATTTGTTTTCTAAGCAGCTTTTAAATACATCACAGAGCAGTATTAACTAGAGTCATCATGTTGTACATTGCACCTCCAATACTTATTTATAACTGGAAGTTTGGACATTTATACTCCACCAATTTAAAACTCCTTTAGTTTAGGCCACTTCATTCTATCCACTCAAGACAGCGCTCAAAGATTTCTACTAAGTACCTTTGCAATGCTATGATTACTTTATAGCTGAGCTGTGTCTGCTCTTCAAGAGCAGGCTCTTTGAGTTACCCTTTTCCTCCATCCTCTTTATCTACATGTAGATTCACCCCAAAGCCTGTCTTGGTACCACTGTGTCTCGTTCCTTGAACCACTTGCACTGGACTTGACAATTCTGAGAAACTGTGGTCCTCTTAACCTTAATCATCTACAGAAGACTCTTATGAAAATTAAATATTATCATGCATAAAAACTGGAATATTGCAAGTGTTCAAAATATTTGAGCTTTTAATTTCATTAGTATTACTATAATTATTATCAGTACATTGGACATTGCAATTATGAGTATCATATTAGGAAAGAGGTGTTGAACTTGGCCCTTCTGTCTTCCGAGAAACAGTGCGAGATGATGGTGGAAAAAATTATTTGGGCAACCATGAGATGGAGAGAAGTCCTATTAAACAATTCCCTTTCAAAAAATGAAAAATACTGAATCACATCTGTGGCTCTGGCTTGAGAAAATGACAGCCAGGTCTGGGGGTATTAAGAGCACTATCTTGCAGAGAAATGTCATTTTTCCTTTCAGACTGTTATTGAGTGTGGCTTTGGAAGACTCTGCCCCTGGAGCCCGTATCGGCATTGACATGCAGTTACTTTTATCCCCATAGGGTGGAGCAGTGGATCTCCATTCCTCTTAGCAGCTTAATACCAAATTCTTCCATATCTCTGAAAGCTGCCCCTACAGCATTACGTCACATCTCTTCACCTGTCTGCCCTGGAGGACTTGACTCTGTCTCCAGCCCACTGGGTGGCATCCTACACTGCAGGGACTGGATAACTGTCCTTCATGGGGTCCTAAGTTTTCAGACTCAAACATTTGGAGCTGTGCCAGTAATTAGCTCTTGTCACTCAGAGCTACACCCTCCCATCTAAACATCTTGTGATGCTGGGACTTAGACTCTAGGGCTCACGGTCAGCTGGATCCCTCTCAGTTTCCACCTACAGAGAGCACCAGAGAAAGACTGGAAGGTGGAGGCGGTGGGGAGTGGGGTGGGATACTTGTTCCTTCCCCTTTCATTAGTATCGCTCAATAATGACTCTTCATTCTGGCAGTGAAATAGGTTTTAGCTTCCAGGATTGGCTGGTTGGTTGCTTTGGATTTTGTTTGGTTTGGAGTTTCAGAATTCCCAGAATCAAGTCAGCCTCTCTGAACTCCCTCAGAGATATCAGCAGCAGGATAGAGTCCTTGCTCAGAGGTCTCTGCCCCAGCTCTACGGGCACCTCCTCAGAGCCCTTGTGACACTAATACCAGTCAGAGGCAGCGCCCCTCCTCAGAGCTGTGAAACCCAGTTGAACGAGCCCACCACCAACCTGCTGGCTCCTAATGACCCAACACTTCCCAAGTATAAGGTTCTTCCCTCAGGTACTATCTCTGTGTTACTTTAGCATCCTCCCCCTCTTTTTTCCTTTTTTTGATTTTCATGTCTCCAATACTTATTTAATCAAGTGCTTACTTTAAATTCTCTAAAAGTAACCTATGAGATTTATTTTCTCCTGAATGGATCCACTTTTATCCACAAACATGACACTTTGCTCTGTCTTTTCACCTTCAACTAGAGTTCTTGAGATGAATCAATAAATAAGACCTGCCTTCCAGTTCACTGAATGTGCCGCTTAAACCCATGGGGACATGGCCAACTTACTGTCCTGATTCCACAATTTCTTACTCCCTTGGTATCCACTCTCCTCCCACCTCAAACTGGTTCCTCATTCTCTAGACTCCCTGAGGACAGTGAGGCGGTTTAGGACATGGTAAGACGTTAGCATTGGTTTATTATTATTATGAATGCTCTTTTCCTGTGGCCCTGCAGGTTTTTTGTCACAGGACTCTGTCTCCTCTGAGAACTCATTACTCTCAAAATAGGAGATACAGGCAGGAAATACCCATGGACATCCAGAAGGACAAAACACAGGCAAAGGAAAGTAGGGTGGGGCATTTCTGTAGAAAGACACCAGGATCTAGAGCCTGGACTTTAATCTCTGTTCTATATATATATAGATAGATAATGATCTCCAGCAGTTTTTTCTCTAAAAATCATATTTTTTTCTACTATGTAAAATGGAAGTAGTAGTAGCTACATGAATGTTGTGAAGATTAAATTGCTTCACTGTAACTGCCCAGGACCAAAGCAGTTGCCCAAGAAAAATGAGTTTCTTCCTCTTGCCTACCGTCTCCTGAACCAGGCAAGAACAAAGGAAGAAACCAGGGTCAGGCTTTTCTCTAGCTCGTGTCTGGGAAAAATCACTGAGAAGGAAGGGCAGATAGAATCCTAAATCTGTTTTACAAATTCATATCCCTCTCTGCAGCAGTTTCTGAATTCCTTGCTTTATCTCTTTAGTCCAAACCCCATATACAATAGGGTTCAAGGCAGGAGGTATGAGGTGATGAAGGTCATTGAGCAGGATCAGGATGTCCATGGGGACCCTCTTTCTGGTCACATTTGTCAACACTACAACCAGAAGGATGGTGCTGAAGAAGAGAATGAGGATGAAATGAGAGCCACATATGCTCAGAGCTTTGACTGCAGCTCCCTCGGCCTTGAACTTGAACACAGTTCTTAGGATGAGGACGTAGAAGATGAAAATGAGGATGAAATCTGAGCCTAGTAAGATCCAACCAGCCACAAACTGGTAGATTGTGTTCAGGGTGAAATTGTCACAGGAAATCCTGGACACAGACAGGTTGGCACACGTGCAGTTCTCAATGACACTTTCCCCACAATAACGAAGGCTGGCAGCAGGAATGGAAATGGGTAGAGTGAGAAGGGCATTCTGTACGACAATGAAGGAACTAGCTTGGCCACAACGTGATTAGTGAAGATGGGTGGGTACTTTAGTGGGTGGCAGATGGCCACATAGCAGTCATAGGCCATGACCAAGAATGCACAGGACTCCATGGGGAGGAAGCTGTTCACGATGAACATCTGGAGGAAGCAGGCTGAGAAGCTGATGGACCTGAGGTCAAACCAGAAGATGGCCAGGACCTTGGGGATGACGATGAGAAAGAGCACCATGTCCATCAGGGAGAGCAGGCTGAGCAAGTACTACATAGGCTCATGCAGAGAGGCCTCCAGCCGGATGGTGATCAGGAGGGCGGCGTTGGCCCCCATGGCCAAGAGGAAGAGGAGACTGAGGGGCAGGGACAGCCAGCGCTGCCAGCTCTGGTAGTTAGGGAAGCAGATGAGGAGGAATTCAGAGACTGAAGGAGTAGAGTAGTTGCTGGGTGAGGTCATCCAGTCAATCCTGAGGTGAGAAGTCTCGTCTTGACTGTTTGCTTGGTCAGATACAAAAGGTAAGTTTGTTTAATTGGTTTCAAAAGTATAGCTCTCACTCTGTAGGTCACTAACGATATGTAGAAGAAAGAAAATTCCAGGCAATATCCTAAAGACAGAGTGGTGGGACTTGACAATTAATGTTGCTGCTGCTGCTGCTAAGTCACTTCAGTCGTGTCCAACTCTGTGCGACCCCATAGATGGCAGCCCACCAGGCTCCTCTGTCCCTGGGATTCTCCAGGCAAGAGTACTGGAGTGGGTTGCCATTTTCTTCTCCAAACAATCAATGCTACAGTCTATGAAAGAGAAAAAAAAAATCAGTGTAAACACTAAGATTTGAAAAGAGAATAACAATAGGTAGTAACCTCACAACATTAAAAATGTGCAACAAATTAAGTCCGTGTGGCACCAGTTTAAGAAAAGCAAAATGATAATAGTATAAAGGAGAAGTTGCTTTCTCCATGAAAATTTTAAGGAGCATAGGATCAACTTGTCAGCTAAGCAAAAGTCTAATAATATGAGAATATGAATGGTCATTAAATTTTATTGAAAGGGTGTCATTAGTGACCCGGACATGGGTAATTCTTTGGACTGGTGGCAATAGAAACCAGAATGAAAGGAGCTGAAGATTCAGTGAGAAAGTGTAGCTAGAGAAGGCTGACTACGTAGCTAAAAGGCTCGTTTCAAGCTTGCAGGTAAAGGAAAAAGCAAGACAAGAATGAAACATATTGTAGCATGCCTATTTGGGAAAAGATCACAAATTCAGATGGAAAGTAAGATAATTGAAGTAGTTGTTTATTAAGAAAGAAACTTTTTTTTTACTATTATCATTTCTTTGTAATTTTTTACACATAGATTTTGTACCTCTCTGTCTCCCTCTACCCTACTCGGAAATATCTGAGGACTGACAACATGCACTTTTCATTGATACACATCAACATTCTCTAACGCCCCATAGATTCTTAACAAAAGCCTATTGAAAAATGCTAGACCTTAGTGTTTTACACAGATGGAAAATTTCAAGGAAGGAGAGTGAAAGTGGAGAATTAGCCAGGGTCTCAGTGCTGAAGGAACTTGGAGGAGGAGAAAGGAGAAGCTCTGATCAATGCTACAAATGGTGGCTATATTTAAAATGGATAACCAACAAGGACCTACTCAACAGCACAGGGAACTTTGCGCTGTATTATGTAGCAACCTAAATGGGGAAAGAATTTGAAAAAGGATGCATGCATGTGTATAATTTGAATTGGCTCAGTGTTAAAGAACCTGCCTGCAACACCAGAGACATGGGTTCGATCCCTGGGCCAGGAAGATCCCCTGGAAAAGGGAATGGCAACCCACTCCAGTTTTCTTGCCTGGAAAATCCCACGGAGAGAGGGGCCTGGTAGGCTACTGTCCATGAGGTCGCAAAAGAGTCAGACATGACTGAGCACAGCACACACACATAATTTGAATTACTTTGCCCAAAACTATCACATTGCTAATCAACTATATTCCAGCATAAGATAAAAAATAAATGAAAAATTTTTAAAGAAAAATGTTTTTAAAAAAATACTACAAATGGTGGTCGCTGAGGGTTTGTATGGTGGACTTCAGGGGATGGACAGAGCATGCCAGAAAATGCATGTTGGAACCTGGAGGCTTATTCATGCCACTGTCTGCAGGTGCTGCTCAAGAGCCTATCCCTTGGTGAATGGTAAAACCTTAGGCTAGGTCTCTGACTTAATAAATCTTTGGCCCTTGCCCTAAAACAAACTCAGAATCACTCTATTGTTCCTGCTATGTTAGTACAAACTTTCTTGAATTTCCTTCAGCTTAAAATATTACCAACTTATCCATATAAAACCTCACCTCTCTGCACCCAGCTTTCCTGTTCTTCTTGACCTTCATCCTCCTCATATTCTGTTTTCTCATCCCTGTTGAGTGCTTTTCTTAGCACTTTGTCCTTTTCTAGCATTGTTTGACATAATATTTATACCTGTTCATGCTCCTCCTCACAGGCTACTTGCTGATCAATTCTCCTGTTTATCTGCTTCCATTCATCACTTGTTCACCATTTCCTTGTTAAAGGGTTATTGCCCAAAACTCATCAAGTCCAAGGTACTTACCTTCAGCCACCCAGTGTTATCACTTGGACTCTAAGCTTATTAAAGTCCAATTCAATTTCTTCACCATTTAACACTGGATAGCAGGTAGGAGGAGAGAAAATCTGGAATGGGAAAGAAGGAAAAGGAAGCAAATTTCTATATGTTCTAATAAGTGTAAGTGTTGGTACATGGAGTAAAAACTAATTTAAGGACTCTAAAGCTGGATCGACAATATTCACTCGTATATATCAGGCATCTCATATATACCAAACATTCTTCTGAGAATATCATATCTATTCATTTATTTCATAGACGCATGATGTCAAAAACAAAACTGAGAATCTTTCTCAACTCTGTTTCAATTAGCCCTCTGGAGTATCTTATCCAATTCAGGGCACTATGTATTAGGAAATTCCTTGTCAAACTGAGACAAAGTCATAGGATGTTAAAACATAATAAAAGGCATTGACCCCTTTTGTGGGGTCAAGTAATTGTTACAAAATATAGATGTGTAAAGAGTGAAAAAGTTGGCTTAAAGCTCATCATTCAGAAAACTAAGATCATGACATCTGGTCCCATCACTTCATGGCAAATAGATGGAGAAACAATGGAAACAGTGAGAGACTTTATTTTGTGGGGCTCCAAAATCACTGCAGATGGTGATTGCAGCCATGAAATTAAAAGACGCTTACTCCTAGGAAGGAAAGTTATGACCAACCTAGACAGCATATTAAAAAAGAGAGACATTACTTTGCCAACAAAGGTCCATCTAATCAAGGCTATGGTTTTTCCAGTAGTCATGTATGGATGTGAGAGTTGGACTATAAAGAAAGCTGAGTGTCAAAGAATTGATGTTTTTGAACTGTGGTGTTGGAGAAGACTCTTGAGAGTCCCTTGGACAGCAAGGAGATCCAACCAGTCCATCCTAAAGGAGATCATTCCTGGGTGTTCAGTGGAAGGTCTGATGGTGAAGCTAAAATTCCAATACTTTGGCCACCTGATGCGAAGAGCTGACTCATTTGAAAAAACCCTGATGCTGGGAAAGATTGAGGGTGGGAGGAGAAGGGGATGACAGAGGTTGAGATGGTTGGATGGCATCACCAACTCAATGGACATGAGTTTGGGTGGGCTCCAGGAGTTGGTGTTGGACAGGGAGGCCTGGCGTGCTGCAGCTCATGGGGTCACAAAGAGTCAGCAACTGAGCAACTGAACTGAACTGAACTGAAAGATGTGTTATCTGCAAAGGACATCAGTGATAACTTCAAAATATTTGAATGGTTATCTTCGGCAAAAGGGCAAAACTAGAACCATCAGAGAAAAATCACAGAGAAACTGAGTTTGGTTAAATGTGAAAGAGAGCTCTGTCAGTCTAAAGAACGTTATCTATCTGCAATTTAAACTACTCTATGGGGACAGAGTTTGGGGAAAACTTCTTCATCAGTTTTTTCCCTGAGTCCATGTGCCAGATGTCTAGTGACATACTAATTCAGCATCCCTACACCTTTTATCTCACTGTAGGATTTATAGACCTCCTTTATTTTCTGGCCAAGCAAGATGAAGGCCAATTCTCTACTTTCACTAAGTCTCCTAACCAAGAAATGAAATGAGGTCCTCTTCTAGGAAGGCAGAGAGAAGAAAGAAAACTGACCTGCTGCTTATGGATCTGCTTAGGGTTTCTAATGCATCCAAAGTTACCGTACCTCTCACCTTGTCATTGCCTTTTTCTTCCTATTTATTGGAGTCTATTAGAAAAGGATCCTTGACTGTCTTGTCATTCTTCCTGTCTAGATCCAATAGAGTCTATGCTATCTGCCCTTAGCCCTGGAACTTACAGAAGATGTAGAGGGATGAGTCTTTTATGAAGTATCAGCTGTAGTAAAGCCATGTTGGGACTTTGCTAAATAAATCTTGAGGGTTTTATGAGGTCCTATTCCTCCCCTACCTTTTTTCTTAGACCCAGATGGGAAAATGTAACTTGGGAAGCAGAGACTTGATGGGTAAAAAGCTGAGTCCTTTGGGAACTGTCCTTTGATGCTCCTGCAGGTAGGGAGTTAGGATGTGAAAAATGAACCGGTTTGAAACTAAGGTAAGAACTTGCCCAGAAGCCCGGGATCTGGTACATAAGCCCTGACACACAAACATGGTTGAAAGTGGAGAAAAAGAGACTACAGAGTCTTTATTACAGTAAGTCCAATGTTTTGAGTGCTTTCTGAGTGACCTAAACTATTTAAGTTCTTTATATAATTTTTCTCATTGAATCATCTCTCTTAGATATAGATGAGCAACTCTTTGGAATAGAAACTATTATCCCTACTGTGTGTAGGGGATAGATAGAGAGAGGGAAACATGCCCAAAGGTACACAGTTAGCCTACATTTATAGCTACATCCATCTGACTTCAATGTCTATGTTCTAAATGACCCTTTCCCACCATCACCACTAATCTGATGAATGTGGCTCTAAGTATTGAAATCCTAAACAAAATCCTAGCACATCAAGTTCAGAAAACTGTTAAGATTTATTTAACTAATAAATATATTTATCCCCTAAAGAATGCAAGGCTGTATATTGTCACCTGCTTATTTAACTTATAGGCAGAGTACATCATGAGAAATGCTAGGCTGGAAGAAGCACAAGCTGGAATCAAAATTGCCGGGAGAAATATCAATAACCTCAGATATGCAAATGACACCACCCTTATGGCAGAAAGTGAAAAAGAACTAAAGAGCCTCTTGATGAAAGTGAAAGAGGAGAATGAAAAAGTTGACTTAAAGCCCAACATTCAGAAAACTAAGATCATGGCATCTGGTCCCATCACTTCATGGCAAATAGATGGGGAAACAGTGGAAACAGTGTCAGATTTATTTTGGGGGGCTCCAAAATCACTGCAGATGGTGATTGCAGCCATGAAGTTAAAAGACACTTACTCCTTGGAAGGAAAGTTATGATCAACCTAGACACCATATTAGAAAGCAGAGACATTACTTTGCCAACAAAGGTCCATCTAGTCAAGGCTATGGTTTTTCCAGTGGTCATGTATTGATGTGACAGTTGGACTCTGAAGAGAGCTGACTGCCGAAGAATTGATGCTTTTGAACTGTGGTGTTGGAAAAGACTCTTGAGAGTCCCTTGGACTGTAAGGAGAGCCAACCAGTCCATCCTAAGGGAGATCAGTCCTGGGTGTTCATTGGAAGGACTGATGTTGAAGCTGAAACTCCAATACTTTGGCCACCTGATGCGAAGAGCTGACTCATTTGAAAAGACAGTAAGAAAGATTGAGGAAAAGATTGAGGGCAGGAGGAGAAGGGGACAACAGAGGATGAGATGGTTGAATGGCATCACCGACTCGATGGACATGGGTTTGGGTGAACTCCGGGAGTTGGTGATGGACAGGGAGGCCTGGCATGCTGTGGTTCATGAGGTCGCAAACAGTCGGACATGTGACTGAGTGACTGAACTGAACTGAAAGAATGCAGAGAAATAAAAGGAAATCTGACAATCTAATTTAAGACATCAAGGTTGTGAATTAAATAAAGTAATAAAATCATTCAAATCACAAACAGATTTGAATCACAGCTCTGACATTTGCTGTTTGCATGACCCACACATTAAACAAACAGTAACTACATCCTGTGATCCACAAACTGTATTAGACATTGTATATTGGATTGGCCAAACAGCTTGTTTGGGTTTTTCCGTAACA
Organism: Cervus canadensis; assembly: GCF_019320065.1. Taxonomy (NCBI): domain Eukaryota; kingdom Metazoa; phylum Chordata; class Mammalia; order Artiodactyla; family Cervidae; genus Cervus; species Cervus canadensis. The sequence continues at coordinate 43,271,957 of NC_057396.1, read as the reverse complement.
GTATATGAAAACCCAGATGAACTTTTTGGCCAACCCAATACAGTGGTAAATAAGCAAATGTGGTCCTTGCCTTCACCAAGAGTGCATTCTAATTATATGGTTGTTAAAAGAAAAATGGCATCTCTAAATGCATTTATTTGAATAATTTCTAAGACAAAATTGTTTAGTAAAGAAGCAAGAGGCAAAAACAGTACATAGAATGCTATACAAAATAATTTTGTAATGCTATACCAAGAATATAATGTAAATAAGTGTATGTATGTGTATATATATATATACATATATATATATACACACATACACACTTTATTATATGTTCTTAGATGGAATCAAATTACCTCTGGAAGGATACACAACAAACCTATAAGAGTAGTTCTTTCTGAGAAAAACAAATTTGTCAAACTTGGCAGATGGGTAAAATGGTATGTTAGAGATTACTGGTTATTTACCCAATACCTCCATTCTTCCTTAGTAACAAAAAACATTATTTTATTTGGGTACCCAAGTATACTACCAAAATACTACACCTCTCAGATTTCAAATGTCAGTAGATGTAATTTGGCAAAGTTTCCAAGAAAACTCTCTAAAGTGAACTAGTTTAGCTGAGGAATGAAGGTCATTTGCCCTCTCTCCTTCCACATAGAACAGGCACAGGATTGATGCCTGAATTTCTAGTAAGCACCTTAAACTATCAGTAACATTGAGGATGAACATTAGATTCTAAGCATGGTAAAGCAGAAATAGAGAAACCAGTGAAGCTCTGGTTTCAGTCCTAGATGTCCATTTCTGAGACTCTTCTACATGGAAGAAAAAGTATTTTCTGTTTAGGCCATAATTATTTAGGTTTTCTATTATATGCAGTCAGAAATAAAACTGATATGGAAAATTAATTATTTTTACTGAATACCTTTAGCTTTTAAAACTTTGAACTATGTGTATATATTTTCTATATTTTAATTAAATATGCTTTTAATTCATTCTTTTGATCATACAATTAAAATGTAGAAAGCTTTGGTAATTTTACAAAAGAAAATATACAGAATCCTGTCAAAAGCCATCATAGAACATTACTGTGGGAGCATTACATTAGATAAGTTGTTGAATCAAAATGGCCTTAAGGAAGAGAGGTCTGAATGCGAAGAAAAACAAGAGTAGATGCAGAGAAACCAGTCAAAAGACTGTTACTTGCCCAGACAAGATGGTGGCCTGCACTAGGCTGGTGGCAGAGGAAATGAATTTGAGTGGACAAATTTTGGAAGAATAGTTAAGTAAATATACTGATGAATTAGAAAATGAGGCATTCAGTGTAGAAATCAAATCTTATTCTTAGGATTCTCTTTGATAACCTAGTAGACATGGACCCATTTACTATAATGGTATCACATAGTGAGATTTCTGGGTATTGTTGAGCTTACATTTGAAGTTCATAATGATAAATTTAATGTGAAATCAGCAAGCTTACTTAGGGGATTTTTTTCTAGAAAGCTTCAATCTTCCACAAAGGAGATGGATATTTCGATTTAGTCAGTGTTTGGGTTATTTCAAGCAACTACAATGGAGGAAGAGTACAAAGGAGGTCAAAAGAGCATAATTAAATGATGGGCCATAGAGTCTCAGCTTAATAAGGAATAAAGTCAAGAAAAAAGAAAGATAAAAAATAAAATGAAGGTGATTTATTCAGTGGCTTGGTAGTCTTGATGTTCAACAATTGTGACTATATTAAGGATAGTTAAAAATCTGAGCCTGCAGTTAGAAGGTGATAGTCAGAAAGGATATTTCAAATCTAAGTTTTAGAGATGAATCAGCCACAAAAATGAGATAAGTCAAAAACTGGTAGTTTAAACAAGAAAGTCTAAGTTTTGAGTACAGGCTGAACTAAATATTCAAGCATTTCCACTTTTCCCAGCTAAGGTATGTTCACTATATGAAAATCACATTCTGATGAAAAATAAATGTATGTAAGTGAAGTAATTAATCATAAGAGGGATACATATAGTATACACACAATATAATTTCTTAAACTAAGGATAAATCTGAGAAACGTTTTTGAGGAGTCTAGACTTCAGATAAAGAATACCTTCAACAGAAAAATAATCTGATATACAGTCTTTAGCCTGTAGCCTCCCACTGATTTTAGACAAATAATTTAGTTAGGCAATAAGTAATTCATTTCATTTCTTTGTTGTCTCATCTGATGCATCTGCAGACACCATCACCTGGGAGCCACCCTGCATTAGAAAATGAGCAGAAACTTACTCCAATGCCCTTTATAAATTTGCCTGGGGTTGGTGTAATTGTAGTAGTCTGCTACTTGTATGAGCTTCCTGATGCTTTATGTTACACTGGAGGACTGAGTGCATGGATAATAGATCATAATGAGGAGAGCAAAGAGATAACAACTCAGTGGGCAAGCAGGGAAGGAGCTGTTTCTGCTGGGAGCCTAGCACAGCTTGTCCTGCAAGGTGTGCATCTGGAGCACAATAGGGCATTGCCTAGAGAGCACCGGAACCGACTGATGGCCAAGCTAAAATTTCCAAAGGGGTACTGTAGTCAAGCCCACAAAAAGTGAAAGAGCTGCTTTGTAGTTCCCAGTCTTCTCTTCATTTTTACTGGTTCCCATGAGTTCCTAACTGATGACCTTTAAATGGGTCCCTGAATTCACTGACTTCTCACATTTGTTTACTTATAAACACTGGTGTGTTTTTCCCATCAATCCAGCATTAATCATTCAAATTCTCACTCTGAACAATATAGTCCAATCAATAATAACTTTTCATTTTTCCTATATTACAAAATAATACATTGACATTCTATCATTCAAATTATGATATTGTACATCATTTAAAGTCATCCAGTAAAATCTTGGAACCCATTAGAAATAACTGGTGTAAACAATCAGTTGTGTGTTTTTCATCTATTTTTATGTGTATGTTAAGATCTTATATATAAATATTCTTATATATAAGATACCTTATACATAAAATATAAAATATCTTATATATAAAATATCTTATATATATAGACCATATATATATTATACATATAATATATATATATATTCTTGCCATCTCTATAATGAATACACAGAATAGATCAAGAATACACAGAAGAACTATACAAAAAAGATCTTCATGACCCAGATAACCACAATGGTGTGATCACTCACGTAGACCCAGACATCCTGGAATGCGAAGTCAAGTGGCCCTTAGGAAGAATTACTATGAACAAAGCTAGTGGAGGTGATGGAATTCCAGCTGAGCTATTTCAAATCCTAAAAGATGCTGCTGCAAAAGTGCTGCACTCAATATTCCTACAAATTTGGAATACTCAGCAGTGGCCACAGGACTAGAAAAGGTCAGTTTTCATTCTAATCCCAAAGAAAGGTGATGCCAGAGAATGTTCAAGCTACTGCATAATTGCACTCATCTCACACACTAGCAAAGTAACACTCAAAATTCTCCAAGCCAGGCTTCAACAGTACATGAACTGAGAACTTCCAGATGTTCAAACTGGACTTAGAAAAGGCAGAAGAACCAGAGATCAAATTGCCAACCTCCATTGGATCATAGAAAAAGCAAGAGAGTTCCAGAAAAACATCTACTTCTTTATTGACTACGCCAAAGCCTTTGACTGTGTGGATCACCACAAACTGTGGAAAATTCTTCAAGAGGTGGGAATACCAGACCACCTTAACTGCCTCCTGAGAAATCTGTATGCAGGTCAAGAAGCAACAGTTAGAACTGGACATGTAACAACAGACTGGTTCCAAATCAGGAAAGGAGTATGTCAAGGCTATATATTGTCACCCTGCTTATTTAACTTACATGCAGAGTACATCATGCGAAATGCCAGGCTGGATGAAGCACAAGCTGGAATCAAGATTGCCAGGAGAAATATCAATAACCTCAGATACACAGATGACACCACCCTTATGGCAGAGCAAAGAGGAACAGAGGAGCCTCTTAATGAAAGTGAGAGTGAAAAAGCTGGCTTAAAACTCAACATTCAAAAAACAAAGATCATGGTATCCAGTCCCATCACTTCATGGCAAATAGATATGGAAACACTCAGAGACTTTATTTTCTTGGGCTCCAAAATCACTGCAGATGGTGACTGCAGCCATGAAATTTTTATAAAAGACGCTTGCTCCTTGGAAAAAAAGCTATGACCAACCTAGACAGCATATTAAAAATCAGAGGCATTACTTTGCCTACAAAGGTCCATCTAGTCAAAGCTATTGTTTTTCCAGTAGTCATGTATGGATGTGAGATTTGGAGTGTAAAGAAAGCTGAGCACCGAAGAACTGATGTTTTTGAACTGTGATGTTGAAGAAGACTCTTGCGTGTCCCTTGAATAGCAAGGAGATCAAACCAGTCAATCCTAAGGAAATCAATACTGAATATTCATTGGAAGGACTGATGGTAAAGTTGAAACTCCAATACTCTGACCACTTAATTCGAAGAACTGACTTTTTGGAAAAGACCCTGATGCTGGGAAAGATTGAAGGCGGGAGGAGAAGGGGACGACAAAGGATGAGATGGTTGGATGGCATCACCAACTCGATGAACATGAGTTTGAGCAAGCTCTGGGAATTGCTGATGGACAGGGAAGCCTGGCGTGCTGCAGTCCATGGAGTCACAAAGAGTCGGACACAACTGAGTGACTGAACTGAACTGAAGATCTTATATAGGTATATATGATATTATTATATATGTATCATTTATATCATATCATTTATTTTTTTTTTAATTTTTTTATTAGTTGGAGGCTAATTACTTCACAACATTTCAGTGGGTTTTGTCATACATTGATATGAATCAGCCATAGATTTACACTTATTCCCCATATATCATATCATTTATATCCCATGCTTTTACACTAGCTAGGCAAAACCATTTTATAAATCATGAGTTTGTAGTATGCTTTATTATCTAATCTAAGGTGCAACTTGAATCTTTTTTAATTGGAGGATAATTGCTTTACAATGTTGTGTTAGTCTCCACTGTACAACAAAATGAATCAGCCATATGTATACATATGTCCCCTCCCTCTTGAGCTTCCCTCACACCCCCACCATCTCACCCCCTAGGTCATCACAGAGCCCCGAACTGAGCTCCCTGTTCTATACAGTAGCTTCCCATTAGCTATCTATTTTACACATGGTAGTATATTTATGTCAGTGATATTCTCTCAATTCATCCCATCCTCTCCTTACCCTCCTGCTGTGTCCACAGACTTATTCTTTATGTCTGCATCTCTATTTCTGCCCTGCAAAATAGGTTCCATTTTTCTAAATAGATTTCACACATATGTGTTAACATGAGTGCTTTTAAAAAACGCTCTTGCATTTAGTGAGACTTTTACCTTCCATATACATTTAAGAATAACTGTAACAAACATTCCTCTGAAAATCTTGCTGGAGTGTTTCTTGAAATTGCATTGAATTTATCAATTAATTTGGGGAGAACTGACATCTTTAAAATGTTCATATGTTCTTTTCCCTATACATTGTTTTCTCTACTTTTAAGGTGTAAAAGTAAAGTGGAAGCCTCACTTAAATAACAGCATAATTTTAAAATTATGTCCTTAAAGATCTTGTGTATTTTTTATGATACCAATTTCTACATATTAATAAATTCCTCCTATGGTAAGTGGCATGTTTATTTCTAATATTTTTGGATAACTTTTGCTGGTATAAAGATAACTATTGAAGGACTTCCCTGGTGGTCCAGTGGTAAAGAATCCTTCTTCCAATGTAGGGATGGGTTTGATCCCCTGTCAGAGAAGTAAGATCCCAAATGCCTGGATCAATTAAGCCCATGCGCCACAACTAGAGAAGCCCGTGCTCAGCAATGAAGACCCAGTGCAGCCAAAATTTTTTTTTAAAAAAAGAAAACTACTAATTTTTTCAAGTTTACCTTATCTTTGAACATCTTACTGAATATATAACTAATTCTAAAAATTGTTCATTGTTTTAAATTATTATACCATATAAAAATATAAAAATCATGTTAATTTACTCATTTTTATTCTGATCCTTAAAATCCTTTTTCTTCCCTGATGTATTTTGTGGGTTAGGACTTTGTCTTTTACATTGAACTGTAGCAATGATAAGGGCATTCAGCTGTGTTCCTTTTGGTACATTGCCCTTGGTAAAAGGAGGCTGCCTCCTCCAATGTTATGCTCCCTCCCTAGGGCAACCCCTATCTAATGAATAGTTGATGAGAGAAGAAAAAGGCCTGGCACACAAACCTCAATTTAGAAAACTCTGGAGGTGAAGGTGAAAGTTGCTCAGTCATTTCTGACTTTTTGTGACCCCCTGGACTGTAGCCCTCCAGGCTCCTCTGTCCATGGAATTCTCCAGGCAGAATATTAGAGTGGGTTGCCATTCCCTTCTCCAGGGGATCTTCCTGACCCAGGGATCGAACCTATGTCTCCTGTATTGCAGGCAGATTCTTTACCATCTGAGCCATCAGGAAAGACCCAGGAAACTCTGAAAGGCCATCCCAATCTCCCTTTGGAGTGGTTATGTGAGTTCTTGCGTTGGTTTTCTCAGATATTTTTGAATAGTTTCCACACAAGAATTCATTGATCAGTACTCTGTTGAATACTTTAAGGGAGCCCCTCTGTAGATTTTTGGAGTTCTCCTTCTAGGCAATTCTCTTTTCTCCAGTACTCTGCCCTGTGACTTCTTAGCTGCCTTAGGCTTCCCTGACTCCCATGTCCTCAATACAGGAAGACTGTCAGGCCACATTTAAGTTTACCCTCCCTTTGACATGGTTTGGAATTCCTCCTCAGAATGCTGCAACAATCTTTCTCCAGTAAAAGGGACTTAGCTCATTTACTTCTTATTTTCCATTGCCTAAGATCAAATGCCTTCAGAATCATTGTTTCACAAATTTTTGTCCAATTTTCTTGTTGTTTGAAGTGAGAGGATAAATCTTGACTTTGTTTGCCCCATATTTACAAGCTAAAGTCCCTTTTAACTATGTATAATCATACTGAACAAGCAGATGAAAACACCATTCCACTTCTGACACCTCCCTGGGTTCAGGGTTGGATTTACGACTGCATAAGCCCTCCACCCTCCCCACAGCCAGAGGAGACATGTTTTACATCTGAAGACTTAGTATCTTAGGAGGACTATGCACCACAATAAAAGGGGGTATACTTCTGGGGGAACCTGAAGTTATAACGATTTGGGAGCTCTAAAATAAAGCCAGGAAATTTGAAGAAAATAGATTTTAGGACTGGAGGAAGGGCAGTGGCATTGTAAAAATGGGAAATCAAGTGAGATGTGACTAATTCAGGACCTTCAAGATTAAGGGTGGCACTTAGATTTATTTTTAAGTGGAAAATCTATGAAAATTTTCTTCCTTGTGTATATGGACAATAGAAAGTATACTCAGAATTAATATGAGTGTCTCAGGAAAAAGCATGTAACTATAAATCTTTTATTCATGGAGTTAAAGGGCTAAGTAAAGACAACTGCATGACCAGGCCTCCAAGTCAACTGTGTTTGACTCTGGGGAACCAGTCTCTGTCTTCACTCATAAGAAGATAACTTTAGGCCAATATTCCTTGAACAACCAAGGTTAGAGATAATAAAATCCACACAGAAGTGTCAGCATGAAATACATTTTTCTCTCCTTCTCACATACCCAATTGTTAATCAAGTTCTGCTCATTCTTTAAAGAAATTCCTCTGAAATACTTTCTAACCATGTTTTCATGCTTTTTGCAAAGAAATCAAGCACTCCCCCACCCCAGCTCTCCAGCTTTCACCAGGTTTTTTTTGTTAGTACTCTACCACCAGAGAGTATACACCTTTTCATCTAGTATTTGTAGTTTACAATTCAAAAACAAAGATCGTATTTGTTGAAAGCAATGTGCTAGTACTGTCTACATTTCAAAGGCCTTTAAGAATTTTGGAATCTATTGACTAGAACCAGTGTTTGAGGACCTCTTAATAGAGTGGCCCTTGCTTTCATTCTATGGAATTTTGCAAATAAGAATTATATCTGACCTTCAGGAAAGCGTATAGGATAAGCCCAAACCCTAAGCTTCCTACTACCAATGTAAATAATGACATCTCTGCCTACCAACTACAATAATATATTATGTTTGTTTTCTCACCCATTTTCACCAGATTGTGACATCCAGAAATTTAACCATATGCCATACTTATACTCTCCTCTTGAGTGCAGCTCCAGACCAGATGGCACATGGTTTTAAGTAAACAGAATGTCCCCATAAACCACCACACTCAGTTTATCCATTTCCCACATTACTGGTCTTCTCATTCTCCACTTCTACCTCCACTTGGGTCCTCAGTATCCGGCCTTTTCCATAAAGAGTTTCCATAAAGCATACAGGGATTCTGTTGGGCATAAGCAGTACCATTATGAATATTACCCTTTTGTAACAGAAGCTGGAACAGTCATGGTGAGATAAAGATGGTGATCTCTCTGAGCTCTGTGCCTCTGCTTAGCTCTTCCTGATTCTCAAGGGAGAGGATCTAGAGAGAATACACTTATTGGATGCAAAAACATCCTAGAGATCATGGCCTAAAGAGCAGAACTAGAGCTTCAGTTGTGTCTGAGGAAAGAATGCTGTGCCATGGAAGGCTCTGGAGTCACAGAGACCTACACTTGTATTGATGCTTTACCACTCACCAGATGTGATCTTTGTTAATATTTTTCCATAAATTAGTATTTTATAATACATAAAGTGGAATAGTAATCCCTGTCCTGCACTATTGTTATGAAGGTGAGATTATTTAAATATATAATATTTAGATACAAAGTTAGGTACCTAAGAATATTAGTTTCACTCACTCTATGCAAATGAATTTTGCTACCAGAAGGACAGAAACTGGGTAGGAGACGTTTACTATCAAGCATTTTTTGCTTTCTGGAATCACAAATCCTGAAATAGAAACAGAGGAAATAGTAACAGGTGTTTCCACAGAAAACCTTCTTCTATGTGTTTAAAACCCCCTCTGCAACAACTTCTGAAACCCCTGCTTTAACTCTTTGGTTTGAAACCCATATACAATAGGGTTCAAGGCAGGTGGTATGAGGTGATGAAGGATATTGAGCAGGATCAGGATGTCCACGGGGACCCTCTTTCTGGCCACATTTGTCAACACCACAACCAGAAGGATGGTGCTGAAGAAGAGAATGAGGATGAAGTGGGAGCCACATGTGCTCAGAGCCTTGACAGCAGCCCCCTCAGTCTTGAGCTTGAACACAGCTCTTAAGATGAAGATGTAGGAGATGAAGATGAGGATGAAATCTGAGCCTAGTAAAGTCCAACCAGCCACAAACTGGTAAATTCTGTTCATGGTGATATTGTCACAGGAGAGTCTGGACACAGACAGGTTGGCACAGATGCAGTTCTCAATGACGTTTTTCCCACAATAGCGGAGCCGGGCAGAGAGAATAGGAACAGGTGAAAGCAGCAAAGCATTCCGAGCTATGATGAAAGCACGAGCCTTGGCCACAAATTGGTCAGAGATGATGGATGGGTATCGTAATGGGTGGCAGATGGCCACATAACGGTCATAGGCCATGACCATGAATGTGCAGGACTCCATGGGGAGGAAGCTGTTCATGATGAACATCTGGAGGAAGCAGGCTGAGAAGCTGATGGACCTGAGGTCAAACCAGAAGATGGCCAGCACCTTGGGGATGACGGTGAGGCAGAGCACCACGTCCAGCAGGGAGAGGAGGCTGAGCAGGTAGTACATGGGCTCGTGCAGAGAGGCCTCCAGCCGGATGGTGATCAGGAGGGTGGTGTTGGCCCCCATGGCCAGGAGGAAGAGGAGGCTAAGGGGCAGGGACAGCCAGTGTTGCCAACTCTGGTAGTTAGGGAAGCAGATGAGGAGGAATTTAGAGACTGGAGCAGAGGAGTAGTTGCTGGGTGATGTCATGAGGTAAATCCTAAACTGAGGAGATTTTACTTGGGTTTATGTATGGTAAGGCACAGGAATTAGGTCAATAAAACATAAAACTCTCAAAATATTCTCTAGCACTTACTCATCCAGAAAACTGATGAGATATAGAACAATCCCAAATAAAGGCAAAGTTTTCTAAAGATACATATTAATGGTGGGCAAGCTTGGCAAATTATTGCTAAAGTTAAATGGAAAAGCAATAAGACAAAGAAGCCACAAGATTTAGAAGAAAATAAGAAGAATCACTGCATTAAAACATACTGTAAAGCTATAAAAAAATTTTCCAAGTGACAGTGACCAAAGCAAATGGCTAATTATGGATCCCATAGGCCAGAGATGCTCACTAGTTTACAGATTAATCTATAATTTATAAAGATGTCAGAAAATCACATTTAACTATAGGTCTTTTCAGTGAGTATTGCTGACATAATTTATTAGATAGTAGTTAAAAGAATTAGTTTTTCCTCACTTTTTAGTCATACACCAAAGTAAATTGGAGATGGAAAAATTTATACTCTCAATTCTATGATCATGAGTACTCAGCCACTTCAATACTGTCTGACTCTTTGCGACCCTATGGACTGTAGCCCACCAGTCTCCTCAGTCCAAGGGATTCTCCAGGCAAGAATACTGGAGTGGGTTGCCATTCCCTTCTCCAGGGGATCTTCCTGACCCAGTCAGGAAACCCATGTCTCATGTCTCCTGCATTGGCAGGCAGATTCTTTACCATTAGTGCCATCTGGGAAGCATCCCCCAGTCTGTAACATACCCTTTACAAGTCTATCTTAGTCTCTGATCCATCCACTTCTCTGTCCTCATTCCTTCCTTACATCATAGAGAACTATTTTCATTAAGTTCATCTTTCTGCTACCTGGATTTCACTGGGAAGAGTGTACTTAGTGTAAAGGATAATAAAGGAGGGGATAAGAAGGAATAAGCACAGAGAAAAAAGGGATCAGATGCCTGGATATACTGTCAGGTAGAAGTATAGGAACAAATTTAAGTTGATGTTTTTATATATTCAGGTGATAAGAATGATTTAAAACTAACTCTGTACTTGAAGAAGTAACACTAATCAGAGGAAAAATGATAATCATTCTATGCTTTGCTCTGGTTCAACCATGTTTAGAACACCATATGCAGTTCAGTGCACCTTGATTTAAGGGACATTTTTGAAACTTTATCACCTAGAAGATGTCCAGGATAAAAGGGACTTGAGAACTCATAATGAGGGACAATTTAGGAAAGTGAAGATATTTTGTGTGATGTAAACATGCCACTGACTTTTAAGAGGAAGAGAAAAACTAAGACCACTAAGGAGAAAAATTACAGAGATATCTATTTCTGTTTAATGTAAATCCTGTATAATAATTAGAGGAGACTTTTTTGTTAACACTACTCTGCTGGAACATGTTGGGTGAAGACAATAATCAGATCTCCTCACCAGCTTCCTCTCTGAACTCATGGGCTCGGTGCCCAATGTCATATTAAACTCCAAACAATCTCCCATCCTTTCTTTTTCTAAAGTCCCTTAGACTGCTTTTCTGGGCAAGCCAAATGGATTTTAGTCACATACTTGAATGAAATGCCCAGCCATAGGATCCCTTGTATTTAATGATATGGGATTGCTGAGACTATACAAGATCATTCTTTTCCAAAAGGAACCTAGAATTTCTGAATTTCATCCATCCAGTACCACCAGCCTTTCTCTTCTCTTATCAAGGGAGCCATTATTAGAATGAGAATGTCTCCCATTCTGAGTCTTTTGACGACCCAGCTGCTGCAGGTCCAACACAGACTTGCTTCCCTCCCTTAGCCCTGAAACTCACAGATGATGCAACAGATTGGCTCCCAATTAAAACGTCAATTGGCCTGCATCCAGTAACCAGATTGGAACTGCTTCCTTGGCTCTGCTGAAAAAGTGTAGAGGGTTTTATGGCCTGCACTCAGTTCTTCACACTGTTCTATCCCCTCCTCCAAGCCAGCTGGGAACAGTGGTAGTTTAGGATACTGGGGCCCTGCGGCTGGTGATGAGCTGGATCTCCTGGGAACCTTCATCTTACCTTGTATTAAGGTGCTACTAGGTGGTAGTTAAAAGGTGGGAAACAGGACATGAAACTATCTATCTGTTTGACTCCACAGATCATCTTCTTAAATATTACTTCATGCGACTTTCAGCATTCTGAAATGTTATACTGAAATGTTGCAAAATTTCTTAATGACACTCTACTGTTTCCTGCTTTTTTATATTATCCTGAATTCAATTCTGCTGTTTGTTATTTGCCTGAATTGGGGCAGCTAATTTATCCTATGTAAACTTCAGTCATTCAATATGTATTTATTTATTATTATCAACCATTTTCCAGTAGTAGAATAGTCACAGGAATAAAAAGATGAATAAAGTAGTTAAGGTCTCTGCCCTCATCAAGATTCCATTACAGTACTTACATTACATTATGGTATCAGAACTCTCCCCTTGTTCATAAAATAAAACCAGTTCTCATAATATGTACTACTCAAGACTACACATAAACTGGACAGTTACTTTCAATGAGCTTAGATCCACATTTATTTTGTTTCTCATTAATGTGTTTCACATAGTATTTGAAATGCAATTGAATCAACATATTTTTTACCTAATTAATTAATTCAAGGTCATATATAATCTGACTCCTTCCTACCTCTTCAGTGTATTTTGTTTTTTTGTTGTTGTTGTTTTTTTGTTTGTTTGTTTCTTTTTGGGTTTCTTTTTTTTCTTTTCATTTATTTTTATTAGTTGGAGGCTAATTACTTTACAATATTGTAGTGGGTTTTGTCATACATTGACATGAATCAGCAGCCATGGTTTTACATGTATTCCCCATCCTGATTCCCCCTCCCACCTCCCTCTCTACCCAATACCTCTGGGTCTTCCCAGCACACCATGCCCGAGCACTTGTCTCATGCATCCAGCCTGGACTGTTGCTCTGTTTCACCCTAGATAATAGACATTTTTTGATGCTGTTCTCTCAAAACATCCCACCCTCGCCTTCTCCCACAGAGTTCAAAAGTCTGTTCTGTACATCTGTGTCTCTTTTTCTGTTTTGCATATAGGGTTATCATTACCATCTTTCTAGATCCCATATATATGTGTTAGTATGCTGTAATGTTCTTTATCTTTCTGGCTTACTTCACTCTGTATAATAGGCTCCAGTCTCATCCATCTCATTACAACTGATTCAAATGAAGTCTTTTTAATGGCTGAGTAATATTCCATGGTGTATATATAGCACAGCTTCCTTATCCTTTCGTCTGCTGATGGGCATCTAGGTTACTTCCATGTCCTGGCTATTATAAACAGTGCTGCAATGAACATTGGGGTGCACGTGTCTCTTTCAGATCTGGTTTCCTCGGTGTGTATGCCCAGGAGTGGGATTGCTGGGTCATATGGCAGTTCTATTTCCAGTTTTTTAAGAAATCTCCACACTGTTTTCCATAGTGGCTGTACTAGTTTGCATTCCCACCAACAGTGTAAGAGGGTTCATTTTCTCCACACCCTCTTCAGCATTTATTGCTTGTAGACTTTTGGATAACAGCCATCCTGACTGGCATATAATGGTACCTCATTGTGGTTTTGATTTGCGTTTCTCTGATGATGAGTGATGTTGAGCATCTTTTCATGTGTTTGTTAGCCATCTGTATGTCTTCTTTGGAGAAATGTCTGTTTAGTTCTTTGGCCCATTTTTCGATTGGGTCACTTATTTTTCTGGAATTGAGCTGCAGGAGTTGCTTGTATATTTTTGAGATTAATCCTTTATCTGTTGCTTCATTTGTTATTTTCTCCCAATCTGAGGGCTGTCTTTTCATCTTGCTTATAGTTTCCTTTGTTGTGCAAAAGCTTTTAAGTTTCATTAGGTCCCATTTGTTTAGTTTTGCTTTTATTTCCAATATTCTGGGAGGTGGGTCATAGAGGATCCTGCTGTGATTTATGTCGGAGAGTGTTTTGCCTATGTTCTCCTCTAGGAGTTTTATAGTTTCTGGTCTTACATTTAGATCTTTAATCCATTTTGAGTTTATTTTTGTGTATGGTGTTAGAAAGTGTTCTAGTTTCATTCTTTTACAAGTGGTTGACCAGTTTTCCCAGCACCACTTGTTAAAGAGGTTGTCTTTTTTCCATTGTATATCCTTGCCTCCTTTGTCAAAGATAAGGTGTCCATAGGTTCGTGGATTTATCTCTGGGCTTTCTATTCTGTTCCATTGATCTATATTTCTGTCTTTGTGCCAGTACCATACTGTCTTGATGACTGTGGCTTTGTAGTAGAGTCTGAAGTCAGGCAGGTTGATTCCTCCAGTTCCATTCTTCTTTCTCAAGATTACTTTGGCTATTCGAGGTTTTTTGTATTTCCATACAAATTGTGAAATTATTTGTTCTAGTTCTGTGAAAAATACCGTTGGTAGCTTGATAGGGATTGCATTGAATCTATAGATTGCTTTGGGTAGATAGCCATTTTGACAATATTGATTCTTCCAATCCATGAACACGGTATGTTTCTCCATCTGTTTGTGTCCTCTTTGATTTCTTTCATCAGTGTTTTATAGTTTTCTATGTATAGGTCTTTTGTTTCTTTAGGTAGATATACTCCTAAGTATTTTATTCTTTTTGTTGCAATGGTGAATGGTATTGTTTCTTTAATTTCTCTTTCTGTTTTTTCATTGTTAGTATATAGGAATGCAAGGGATTTCTGTGTGTTAATTTTATATCCTGCAACTTTACTATATTCATTGATTAGCTCTAGTAATTTTCTGGTAGAGTCTTTAGGGTTTTCTATGTAGAGAATCATGTCATCTGCAAACAGCGAGAGTTTCACTTCTTCTTTTCCTATCTGGATTCCTTTTACTTCTTTTTCTGCTCTGATTGCTGTGGCCAAAACTTCCAACACTATGTTGAATAGTAGTGGTGAGGAGTGGGCACCCTTGTCTTGTTCCTGATTTCAGGGGAAATGCTTTCAATTTTTCACCATTGAGGGTAATGCTTGCTGTGGGTTTGTCATATATAGCTTTATTATGTTGAGGTATGTTCCTTCTATTCCTTCTTTCTGGAGAGTTTTTATCATAAATGGATGTTGAATTTTGTCAAAGGCTTTTTCTGCATCTATTGAGGTAATCATATGGTTTTTATCTTTCAATTTGTTAATGTGGTGTATTACATTGATTGATTTGTGGATATTAAAGAATCCTTGCATTCCTGGGATAAAGCCCACTTGGTCATGGTGTATGATTTTTTTAATATGTTTTTGGATTCTGTTTGCTAGAATTTTGTTAAGGATTTTTGCATCTATGTTCATCAGTGATATTGGCCTGTAGTTTTCTTTTTTTTTGTGGCATCTTTGGTTTTGGTATTAGGGTGATGGTGGCCTCATAGAATGAGTTTGGAAGTTTGCCTTCTGCAATTTTCTGGAAGAGTTTGAGTAAGAGAGGTGTTAGCTCTTCTCTAAA